>NC_138075.1:83823157-83893157 GCF_964212035.1 Myotis nattereri
GAACAACAAAGTGTAGTATTACCTTTAAATGAATTGTGAAAACAGGAGGAAAATAGTATTGAGAATGCAATTAAGAGTTCTGTTTTAGGCAAATTAAATGAGAATATTTCCAAGTGAATATGTTAAGTAGGCAGTTGGTTATGTTATTTTAAAAGACAGGATCAGAGTATACCAATTTTTGCATCAATCATAAATAGTTCATATTTAACTCTATGGGGCTGAATCACCTATGGAGAAAGTATCTATAAGAAAGAGAAGAGAAGACAATGGCAAATTTCTTTAAACATCACACTTAATTTAAAATACAATAGATGATTAAGAGTAATTTTGATCATGAAAAAAATCCACTTTTTATCATTATTTACATAATACTTTTATACTGTGTCATGCATGTATTATGCATGCATGACATAGTATAAAAAGTGAGCAGTCTATTCCTATCACTGTATAGATGAAAAAAACTGAGCATTTAGATATTAGATGTCAAGACTCAAGACCTCAATGCTAGTAAGCGATGGAGTTAGACCCTGAAGAGATAAATTTATAACTCGAATTCTTTACATTTTTTGTTTTACCGTTTTGGAAACTCTTCACGTTCAAAGTTACAAGTCCCCCAGGGCTATTACTGAGGTGATTTGCTTCTACAGGAATATCCCAATTTATGATGCTCTAGTTCTAATGTCTAATTAGTTTCTCTAATGTCACTTCTTGCTGCAATTTGCCTCAGAGAGTTTCTCCCTCTTGTGATCTACTGCCACTATGCTATGAGCCATGAAAATAAATAATTAAGACATATAATTATCATGAATATAACAAGTCTTTGGGAGACTGATTAGTTATGTGCCATAACCTTACTGCATTGTCTTTGAAACATACATCATGACTATTCAGGGCCTTTCACTTATTTATTATTATTTTTTTTGCATCTGTGCTATGAACTTTTTAGCTTGCCAAATAAATGACTTCTGATGTCAACTGCAATTTTCAATAGTCATGCATCTTTTTCTTGGACCATTTACTATACCAGTCCGCATTGATAAGAGTCCCATAGGGAGCTTTCACTCTCAATTTCTCAGATATCTGTTCTAAAAGGTCAAAGGAAAGTTTTGATTGTTCTCTTAAGACAATAAAACTTACGAGAAAACAATTCCAAGCTAGATCTTAATAAGGCACATTAGAAAAATGATCTCCTGTGTGTGTAAATAGGGTCTTCTAGGAAGCAAGGATTTCTCTACCTGTGCAGCTTAGTGTTTAAAGGGCTAGTTGCTACTTCTACCTTCTCTTATTTCTAAAGATGATACTCTTACCATTTTCAATAGCGTGGATGGAACTGGAGAGCATTATGCTAAGCGAAATAAGCCAGTCAGAGAAAGATAAATATCACATGATCTCACTCATATATGGAATATAATGAACAACATAAACTGATGAACTAAAATAGATCCAGAGACATAGAAGCATGGAACAGAACATCCACCTCAGGGGGAAGAGGGGGCTGATGGGGGGAGGAGATCAACTAAAGGACTTGTATGCATGCATATAAGCATAACCCATGGACACAGTCAGTGGGGGTTGAGGGCTTGTGCCGGGGTTGGGGGGTAGAAGGTGGGAATGAATAGGGAGAGGTCGATGGGATATTCATTGCAATTCTTTAGGGTAATTCATATGTAATACTTCAAACAATAAAGAATTTAAAAAGGAAAAAAAATGATCTTTAGGTCCCTGTGCTTTTCCCTTTGGCAAAAGGAGTTCCATGCTGCCACTATTGCTTTCCTCTCATCTCCCGTGCACACTAGATGACCGCCATGTTTAAAGTTTGTGGGGGCCCGTCCATAATATCTCTTCTTATCAGTAGAACCCAGAATACTGTATTTTCCAAATGCTTCCTAAAGCAATAAGCAAGGAATTTAACTTTTATTCTTTTAGTAATAGGACGTATTGAAAGAATTTTAGAAGTGGCATAGTTTTTAACAGATTCTGTTGGAACAATGTAAATGATGGTTTTGAAGGGATGATGATGGAGGTGAGCAGAACTATTTATGACAAAATTTCCATGAGAGTAGGAAAGGGTATGCCCAATAACAATCAGGATAGATAGAAGGGGATGTGTTTTATAGATATTTAGAAGGTAAAGTAATGTAAGACTTGGCCATTCTTTGGAGTGTGGATGAAAGATAGGGGATCATAAAAATGACTCCGTTACTGACCTGAGCCAGTAGTAAGTTATGTGATGAAATGTGGTAGACGTTAGGAGATAATGGGTTCTGTCTCAGCTGATTTAGTTTAAAGTGGGTCTGGAATTTTGGAGAGCGTTCTGGAGGCAAATAAAAGAAATTTGTAAAAAATTTGTAAAACATTATGATATAAGTGGTCCTAATGAGCCATCTCAGCCAATAAGATTATCTAGAGAAAGCATTTCAAATAAGAAAAGAGAAGATGGAACACTATAGAAAGGCCTTTTGGAAGTAGTTTGAAAAAGAAAGTCTCACAAGCAATAGATAGTGAGGAGAATCAGGAGAGTTTGAGGGGTCATACATTCTAACGAGAGAAAGAAAATAAAGAAGAAAATGGCCACTAGTATTGAAAGCTTAGAAAGCTAAGACAGATGAGAACTAAAAATTATTCACTGAATTTGCCAATCAGATGATGAATCTTTACAGGGAGATTACTAGCTATGGGGTGGTAAGGAAATAAATCCAAGAGGGTTATAGAGTGAATATGATTTAGGAGTTGAAGAGAGAAAAGCTGTTTGAAACTCTGATTAGTATAGGAGAGAGATGAGGCTATGATTACAGTGGGAATAGATTTTTAAAATAGTTTAGTCCCTTTTTTAAACTTTGAGATAGGAGATGCTTAACTTTGCTTATGTGTTGGAAGATAAAATACAGTAAGGTGAAATTTACAATGGAGAAGATTGATAGAGTGGGGTCTCCTAGGGGATAGGAGGAATGAGATTAAATACACAGGTAGAGAGATTGCCTTGTTTAGAGGAAAGGGTATTTTATACATAGAGACCAGGGGGGAGCAAGTAAGGATGTATACAATAGCTTTTGGGGTGAAAAATGAGAAATTTTTAATTCTGATGGCAGGCATAAATGTTCTCAATGAGACAAGTAGGAAGTTAAGGTCAAGACCAAGCAATAGCTTTGGATACTCCTTTTTCCCAAGATGCCTAGGTAGAGTAAGACTTAGACAACAAACACACATAGTTGGGTTTTTGTGTGTGCATGTGTGTGGGGTTTTCATTTGTCTTTATTATTGAAAGTATTACCGATGTCCCTTTTTTCCCCATTGACCCCTTCCACCCTGTACCCACCCCTCCCAGGCCTTCATCACACTATTGTCTATGTCCACGGGCTGTGTATATATGACTAATCACTCCCCACCCACCCCACACACCCCTGCTTTCCTTCTAAGATTTGTCTGTCTGTCCTATGCTTCTATGTCTCTGGTTCTATTTTGATTTTAAATAATAAGCCTAAAGTAATCAATCTATCCCTTGTTTAATATGTTAGATTATAGCAAGTATGGAGTATTATGTATCAAATCTTACCTGCTATTTCCTCGGAGCATTACCAGTATTAATTATATCTACAGTTAAGTTCTAGGCTGGTGAACTTATTGCAAGATCATTGCATTATTAATCAACCAACACAAGTGTCCATTTTGTATTGTATCTTCTTTTAAAATTAGTCAAGAGTCCTACAATTTAAGAAATAAATTTACCCTAGTTATATTTTAACCATTATTCACATTAAATAATCAAAGGTTGTAACCTAAAAGTAAAATTAATTTTTTCTCATAAATTTTAGTCATAAATTATGATTCCAGTACACACTCCAATTAGAATTTGTCAGTTACAGACTGCAATCTGATTAATTGAGGTGTTGCTCACCTAATTAATATCTATAGAGTTTCTCACAAATTGGAAAAAAAACAGAAATCATAAATTCTAATCTCACCTCTGCTATATACAAAACAAAAAACCTTTATAAATGACCCAGAGAAGTCTTGAAGATCTGTAGTCAAGTAATCATTCCATCACCTACAGACACATGGCCACAACTTCTTCCTTCATAAAATAAGATTGATAAGGGTGCTATCTCGGTTTTACTACTAAAAGAACAGCCCAGTCATGTAAAATGTTGATGATAATAGTTGACATAGTTGACACTTAAGTAAATAATATATAATGTACTAACTACTATAATAAAATAATATAAACATCCCTACACAGAATGAATCTGCTTATACACTCACTTTTCCAAACCAAAATGAGAAAGAAGGGACAACTTTCCAAGAATTCAAAATTAGCTCTATGAAAAGTCTTTTGATCTTTATTTAGATAAATGAATTTTTTTAATGACAACGAATAGGGACTACTAGAAAGATTAGGATGTTCATGTAGGTATACGTGTTGTGTGGTGTGTGTGTGTGTGTGTGTGTGTGTGTGTGTGTGTGTGTGTTATAAAGACAGTGTGAGAAAAAGAGAATGTCAATGTAGGATTTACTATTACCAATCAGATTTGTACCAGCAATCCAATGACCTTTTCATTGCACACATATCACTTTTATGATATAATATTAACTCCTATTGATTAGTCTTAACCAACTTGGATAATATACTTATGAAAAGTTATGTATAGGCATATTTACCCTATCTAGATCTATCATGCTGTAGGCCTAGAACTCTGCCGAGCATTTCCAGGCAGAAATTTCAGAAAACAAGAGCCTTTTTTCCATCCAGATTTTAAAGGGCCTGATATAAGAAACTTTAGCCATGACTGAAGCTCAGCCATGTGCTCTTGGAAATTATGAACAAATGACATAATCCCAGCAGATTAAAATTTCCAGGAAATAGGTATTTTGGGCAGTCTTGTGCAATGCTGTATTGCTGTGCATAACAATTCCTAGGCCACAAAAAGGCTCACTAAATACTAGTAAGTTTGGGTGAATAAATGGTTGTGTGTGTCTTCCTCACACACGGAAGGTCTGCGTGGTCATTGGCAATGCCTTCCTCAGAAATAACCCAGTCAATGGAATGTGGTACCGCTTGTCATGTCACTCTGTACTCTGTCTCTCAGTTGCTGATGGTGGACAAAATGGTAGTGCCTCTGTTAGTTTCTTCATCAATATAATTAGTATTGTTCAGATCTATCCAGACTGTTTTGCTTATATAATATGTGACATAGCCAATCAATAACTGTAAAGTGCTTTGAAAACATGGACTGCTAGATCCAAGTTCAATATTATTATATGAGTTTCCAGTGTGCTGGAATATAGTACAGCCATAAAGGTCAAAGCTATTTTGAACTGCACACAGAAAGGCATATTGAAGTAGAATAGAGAATAAATTGTTACCTTTATAACAAGGGGGCTAGAAATTTGGGATATTTTAATGAAAATGTTTCTCCTATTGGGAGGTGCTTAAGAAGCCCCAAATAAGAAAATTAATTAGAAGACAAAATAAAGAGGGAAGACATAACGACACTATACCAAGTCTTAAGGGACAAGAGTAATCATATTAGGATGAGGAACTAAAGATGCTGATCTGGTTTCATGAAAACCCACACTAAATAAACTAACAAACTACAGAAATTTGAAATGCTTAAAGAAAAAAGAGAAATTGAGTCTGAGATTTAAAGGAAAGACTAGAAATACAAAGAAAAGGAAAGAGAACAGTAGAACTAAGAAGAAAAAAGAAAGTCACTGATATTTAGACCATCTAAAAAGAAATAGTTATTGAAGTAATCACAATTTGATTTGACACCTTTTAAAGATTGTGAATAACTGACTCAGCAGCATATCGGCATTGATAATGTCAAAGGTCAGTATGTATCACCATGCACAGTCCAAGTCATCCAGGGTCACAGCCTTAATTTGATGCAAATGGCCCCACATCCAGGCTGGCTCATGGGATATAAGTAAAGTCTTGCCATTTAGAATAATAAAAGAACGTCTGGAAAAGGATCCTGAAATTGTATTATAACAAAGGATCTCAGCAGAGCCAACTTAAGTCATTTTTTCCTTCTACTTTATATAATTTCCATGATTTTGTGAGCTACATACTATGCCAAGTATTTGAAAGCCCAATATTTAAAAAAGAGCATTTCCACTTTCATTCAAGCATGCTTACTGAGCAGGAGGTCAAGCTAGAAACTATTCACCCGTGGGAATATGTTTTCATGGAGATTTCTACCCATAAATTTTATGCAATAAAGTCTAAGAAGCTCTGGTCCAGAGAACCACAATATATTTTTATCTTAGAGGCAGTATTCCTATCACTAAAAATCTCTTTACCCGTGAAGAAACATTATCAGCCTTAATTGATCTTCTCCAATCTCCCCTACCAAAAATGAGACCTCAGTATTTCAGAGAAGTCTTCATTTAAGAGCACGGCTACTGCTCAGAGGGTGGTGTGTATCGTCCCTGTTTTTAGTTCTGTTCTTGAGGCAATAGATTCTACCAGTCAACTCAATAATATATTTCCGTAGTCCATTTCCCATTCCTAGGCCCCATTCTGGAGTGACGTTTTTATCCTGAATTGTAAAAACAGTCGTAAGCACCATATCCTATGCTACCCTTGGACCATATTTTCTAGTTCAGCATTTCTTTAAAAGTTTAAATATTTTACTGTTTCCACCAGCTGGACCCTCTTCCATTCTTAAACATTTCCTCAAATCTTTAGGCAAATAAAAATAAAACACTCCCCACCATTCTTTTAACATAATTTCTTTAAATTATGACCTGTTAACTAATATGTAACAACAGATAAACAGCCTGTTTGCTTAAGAATTCCAGGAACTAACTTCAGAAGAAGCAGACTCCAACCTTCAGACATTCCAGGTCCAGAATATTTGCTGACCAACCAGTTATCTGAACAGATTGTGTTGGCTTGCACATAGTCCTTCAGTAGAGAACTCTCAATCCCCTCCTTTCCTTCCTCTCCCTCCTCACAAAAATCCCTGCTGGTGTCCAGTTGTTCAGATATGATATGAGTCTGCCACCTTCTCAAACTTCCAGCTCTTGAATAAACCTCCTTTCCTTCCACCAGTCCCTGTCTCTTGGTTACTGGCTATCGAGTGGCAGGCACTGAACCTGAGTTCAGTATCACTTGCAGGAAAAGTTGGTGAGATGAAAGATAAATCCTGTAGTTCCCAATGGAAATACTTAAAAACAGTTGAGCAATTCCCTAGGCTCATTGTACCCACCATAGGCTCTGCCTGGTGCAGTTGAAGGAACGTGCATCAAGCTCAGAGAGAATGCCCAGAGGCCTCTCACCCGTCGTCAGTGCACTCCTGTGGGGCCGCTAACATTTTATCCCCACACAGACACAGGTAATCCAGAGGAAAAGAGGAACAACAGTGCACGATTCACTGAGACCAATTTTCTAAATTAAAGTCTCATTCCCATGTGTCAGAAATTAACTTGTCTGCTTCAAGCGTTTATCCAATAGGAATCTGCATCCAATGTATTAAAACTTAATTTGAACTTAATTACTTTGAGAGCAGTGTTCAATAAATCTTCTCCAAGTCTTTCTATAGTAAAATCTCTGTAGCCAGATGTTGATTGTGTACACATTGTTTTGTGTTGCTTGCATAAACATTATAATCACATATAGACAACAGCAGAGCTACAATATTTAGAAAACATTTTTCACACCTCCTTATTAAGCAAGACTATGAAAATTATGACTCATCACTGCACCATTGTTTTTGCCTGTTTTCTTGTGCTGGTTGAACAGTCATAGGCAGCTGGTATTAATACAATAGGTAGTGCTTAGAGAATTAATGGGTGATGTATAATACACCACAAAGGTATCTGTCACACGGAACAATAGGTGCAATGAGATAAGATGTATGTATTTGAAAATTGTGCTCAAATGTGAGTTTTTCAGCATAAAGGCATACCTTGACTCTACTGCAAAATTAGTTCTTAACAATTGTAAGAAGTCTGCCAAAAAAAAATCTGCTTTTATTTTATTTGTGATCCTGAGAGCATTTAAGCTACTAGCAGCAGGCATATACATGCTCCTTTTCTCTCTGCTCCTATCAAAACAACACTAGAGCGCTTATGCTCCAGGGAGATTTGTATAGAATCTGACGCTTGTATCAGCTCTGAAAAAAAAAAAAAAACACAACAAAATTACAGTCTGAGGTGATGCAAATGATATCCTTGGTGCATCTTCCCCATGCTCCTGCGAGGCTCTTGACAGCTGATGGTTGGATTAAACAAAAAGACCAGTAACTTATGACTATTAGCTCAAAGCAATCATCTCTCATTATTTCAATTACATGGGTAAATGCATGCAATCATGTATCAAATCACTTTTCCCTTTTGAAGAGGTTCTTTTTAGAGTAGGATTTCTGCCAGAAAAAATGTGCAAATATTTACACTGGTTTTTCATCCAACTGCACCTTTGTTTGGCAAAACCACCCTATGGCTACAATTCTGAGTGATATTTGGGAAAAGGGGGGAAAAAACAAAAAGGGAGTTGGAAATAGTACGAGGTTTGGGTGACTCATTAGCAGTCTGTAAAGAAGACACCTTCCGTTACTTACTGCTACCTGACTTGTCAGTATGAATGTGGTTCCCATTCCCTAAATCACACTACCTGTGAATAGAGCTTCGCTGGCCAATTCAGGGCTCTTTAGGCAACTATGATTGATGACTCAGTGACTAGGAGAAAATTGCTTTCAATGAATTATTCATCAAGCTATCTCTTTGCTGTTAAAGTAGCTGACAGGAAAGTTCTGACACTTGCCTAAGCACAATCCACTTACAAATCAGTTACAAGGAAATATTAAAAATAGCTCGGTTACAGCATACCAGCACAGCATCACGTTGGGACTTTTTTCCTGTCTACATTGAGCATCACTGAGAACATGAGAGCTCTTCCCATTTTGCCATTGTACTAATGGCAGTAAAGGCAGTGATTAGATAGAAAGCAATGTGATTTGTATTGGCTTTGAAACAATACACTGTTTTTAATAACACAGATCTCCAAATTTAAGGTAGACAGCTAATCAAGAAAGTGGTCATATTTAAACATCTTTCGAGAAAATAAATAAGAAAGATCTGTTTGTGGAAAATCATTTTTTCTTGTCTTTGTATTCTTGAATTATTATGGACCTACAAAGAAAGGAGCAAGCTCATATCTACTTACCCATGTTCTATATGAGATTTTTATATGGAAATATTCATGAAAATAGGGGGAAATGACAAAAAAGATAACAGCAAATCTTAATAAAGGATATCATAGTTATAAATTGCTCTTGCTTTTTGTCAAAGTATTATCCTTGCCACTTGTACGATGAATTATTTCTTGTTTACTTTGATCAAAATCTAGACACATGCCATGCTAATCAGAGAAGGTATGCTCCATTGGTAATAGAGTTCTGACTTTCATGACTTCTGAAAAATATTCTCTTGTTTACATATTAAACACCTGAGATTTCATGAAGTTTTAACTCTTGAAAACATGTTGACTTTTAGCATAAAAGGACAGAAATCTTATTTTCGGTGATGTGTATCATTGTATCAGCATAGAATGAACTGTTGTCATTCTATATAGGTCAAAGTAATTGGCCCAGAAATAGGCTCAGATCTGTTAGAGACTGAAGAGCTGCCGATTTCTACATTTTCTACTGTAACCTTGACCTTCTGCAGCATTAACGCATTTTTAAAAGACCATCTTTGCCTGATACAAATGACAGTAGCTCTGAATGGATTAGACCTTGCCCTGGGAACCCCTAAATCGGTTACCTATATTATGGACAAATCCCAAACATCATTGCTGTCATTTTACAATGATTTTAGTAGTTGAAGTTTTGTTTTAAGTTTGTGTTTTTTATTTTGTTTATTTTTTTGTTTTTTAATCTTTCCCCTCCTCCTCCTAGCCCCGCCTCTAGTCAGAGAATTCTATTCCTGCAAGTCACTGAATGTGTATTTCCCTGAAGAACTGTGTGATTGTGAGCAACATGAGTCCCAGTTGCCAGAATGTTCTGACCTCTGTTAAAAACTGAAGTCGTTCCCAAACTCATTTTTCTCTCCCTGGTTTTTGGTACTATTTATGAATAGATGGATTATAATGAATAATATTAGAGAAAAAATTAAATAAAATTTTATTAAATTATATTTAAAAGGGGTATGATTGGCAAAGGCCCCTAATTAATTCATGATTCTCTGGTTACTGGCAGCAACACATCTTTTTTTCTTTTTCTCTTCCCTAGAAAAAAAAAACATACTGACTCTGTTTATAACTAGAGTGTAGCTTCTGTGAGATAAGCCCACTTGACTAATGTAAAGAGTTTGCATGTTTTGGATTATCTAATAGGACATATTTACCTTCAGGATGTTTTTTAGCTAAATCAGTATCAAAGCTACTATCACACAGTGGCTTTCAAAACAAAGATCTTTTTTTCCTAGAAAATATAACTGAAAACATCATCTATATTAAAATCTTTGAAAAAAATTGGACATTTTATTAGCAAGAATTAAAATATGAACTTATTTCTGTATTAATACAGAATTCTTACTTAAGAAAAGCCCTGTTTCTGAGTTTGTTTAGATTTTTTTAAAGAAAATGGTGATTTTTCTGATCTCTCCTATCCCATAAACTGAGGTATGAAATTTTGTTGTAGTCTGAACCCAAATAACTAACTCCATTTCAGTTCTGGTATCTCAAACCATCTGCTGCTAAATATGAGTCCACTTACAAAAATCAAGTAAAAAAAAGCCAATATAGTAATATTTTGGAAACATTTAGCATCATTTACTAAAAATGTGGATGAGGGAGCAAAAATACTTGAAGAATGTATTGAAAAGCAACGCATCTGTTTAATGGCTCTTTCACGAATCCCCATCAGTTTGGCATTGTGGAGAAAATCGCTACTAACAGCAGTTCTGTATGTATTAACATTTTGCCCTTTTTTCAGCAATGTTTGCTCACTGTGGTTCTACAGTAGGGTAATAATAATGCATATCTTATGTAATATTTTTCTTTTGCTTCTCCAAAAATATATGTATTTACCATAAATATGTAAATATATGTATTCTAATCATAAATATAAAGTATACATACATATATACAAAAATAATATATACATCCATACTTAAATACATAAATTTAATAAAAAATGTCACTTCTTTTCTACTTGCTGATGGGTGTTAACAGTTCTTGCTATTACCTCCCATTTGGGTATTTTTTTGAGAGTTAGGACTTTTTAGGGGGTGTGCCGTCTTACTGTCAGATACTTTTAATAACTGATTAATTAGTCATTAGAAGGAATCTGGATCTTTAGAGGTTATATTGTCTTCAAATACTTGCATTTTTACAAATGTGTCATATAAGTGCTACAATTAATGATACACTTAATTGAAACACATCTTCTCAATTGTTTGTGAAATCTTGAAATCACTTTCTCCGTATTTCCTAATGCATGATATTGCCAAATATTTAGATCTATTAGGATTGATAAATATGATTCACTTCATGATTGAAGTGGGAAGGAAAGGATTAAATATACAGAGGAAATAAGTAGCATGCCTCCATAAATTTAGTTAATTTTGCTTCTTGACATTTTTAGAGTTGCCTTTGTTCTATTCAATGCTAATTTTTATTATACTGAGCTCACAGAAATAGGCATCTCAGAACGGGTGCTTAATGCATTTCATCCTTTTGACACTTTGAGGGGGAAAATGTAATTTTGAAACTATCTCCCACTCTTCTTTTTCTAATCTTATTCACCCCACACTCCCTGCCATATTCCCCAAATACAACCAAATATTGACTGACAGTTTGAAAGTGCTAATCGACTTATTCCCAATCATATGTGTTCAATATGTTGGCCTGAAAAAAAATAGGAGCCCCAATCTTTCTTCTACTATCATTGCTCAATAGACAGAATTTTAACCAGAGCAAATTCAAGTACAGCTTTCAGACCAGCCAAACCCAGGAGACAGGCAGGAGGTCTGCCCTTCCCCAGCCGTTCTTCTGTCTGCATTAGCCGTTCTCGCTCAGGCTCCATCGACCTGTCAGAGCCATCACAGTGATTGACTGCCCCGGCAGATGTGCTGCTATAACAGGTAACTTGATCATCCAGACCCATCTGTCTCGGAGTCCTCTTCAATTCACACTTTGAAAAATATTAGAGTCTGGGAGGGGTTGGATTCTTTGTTAGAATTTTTTTTTTTTAAGTAGGCTATCTGTATTTCACAAAAGGTTATCGTCCAGTGAGTGAATGGAAATACATAGTATTTGTGCTCTTTAGTGAGGTGAGCTGCTTCCAGGACATATTACTGTAACATTTTAAGCGGGCCAATTAAATCTGGGAGAATTTGCAAACCTGATTTCCAAAACACAATCTAAAGTTAAGGACCAATTTTAAAGAACAACCATGATGATAACAGAATGATGTTTCAAAGATAACAGTTTTTGTGTGAGTGAGACAGATGGGCTGTTGGTGCGTAGAGAGGAAGGAGGGGAACCTCGTGCAATGGGAGTAACTCTATGTCTTCCCCTCAGTGCCCACCGCCTGGCAAATGTTGTGACATCATTAAGCTGAATTGCTGATTTCAGATAGGTCTGGGACAAGAATGGGCAGGAGTAACTCAAGCTTCATGCTGAAATGTAGTTAATTTACCAGTGTCACTATTTCTGATAATTACTTTTCACCAAAATATTTTGCTGTGCTTGTGTGCAGAGGATTTCATTCCATAAGTCAACACCCTAAGTGTGGAGCTGTTCAGGATCTATCAACAGCTTCTATTAAGAGAGAATATAATCTTGGTGAAGTCAATGTCTAACACCTTTTTATTTCTCAGTAAAGGCGATGGCCTACTCACCATCAAGGGATGAACACTGGCTGAGAATGAATGGTTTAACATCTAAGGGGAAGGAACATACTGAAGCAAGCAAAACAAGGTAACATGAATGACAACTGACAAAAAAGCAAGTGAACTCAATTTTTTTCAGATTAGAAGAATAAAAATATTCTACATATGCAATGATACTTGTAGAACCTGAAGGGATAAATGAGCAGGAAGAAAGATTTACACAAAGGTATTCATTTCTTAACAGAACTCCTTTACAGTTTTTGTTTTTGTAGGCTATCACATGATCCTGCAATTTGCCTTGGAATTAGAATATGTCAATAATCATAGTACTTCTCCAAATCAAAATAAGCAAATAATAAATAAATTCCCCCCCAAAAAAATTCTTGGTTAAGACGTCTTGATTACGTTCTGGTGATGAGTGGACACTTTTATCTACTGGCCAGGTTGCATGATTTTATTTAAAATGCTTCATGGAATTGATCACATGTTTCCCTTTGGATGAGAAACATAAAATATATATTTTATTATTTTAAACTAACAATAACTATCTTCCCCTACCTTACTTTGGCCGGAGGGAGGTTCAAGTGGCTATTAATATTGTTTGAAAAGGCAATGAGTAGCAAGCAGTTGCTTGGTTTGGTAAAGCTATTGCAGGCTTCAAAGAGTTATTTAACACATAAATCTTTGGCTGATTAATTCAGTTAACAGTGCTCAGTCTTGTCTTCCATTCCTCACTTTCAACCCAAAGTGAAAAAAAGTCATATTTGAAACACAAATCTGTCCAAAATTTAATATGAGCTGAGAACATGATGGCATAATTTTTAAAAATATCAACAATGTCCTGACAGAAATTATATTTAAGAGAGTTTACCAGATTTATAATAAAAAAGTTAAATAAAGGGGAAGGGACCACTACTTTGGTAGTGTTTGTCACTGCATATTTTGCGATTATTTGCTCTGAAGTCCTTTTACATAAAATGGCATTTTCAAGCCATGGAGATCTTTAGTACTTGCGTGCCATGGAATCAGATCTGTAAGTATTCCTGATATGGAAGGAGAGATTCTTTTTTAAACGCTTGCATTTTCGTCTACTTCACATCATATAACTCACATTCTTAAAAAACAACTGAAGATTTTTTTCTATATCCATGTGGTTCCTGCTTTCTAAATTCTGTTGCTTGTTTTCTCCTTGTAGTTCTAAATGTTGCTTTAACATCTTTAGGTGTGATATAGATAGATTTAGAGTGATGTAGTTAGCAAGTCTCAAGCTGCAGATTTTAAATATATTTGAAAACCTTCTTCTGAAGGAAAACAAGACACTCTTATGGGAAAGTTGCACTTTATATGGGAGGCATCTCTCGCAACTCTTCTTTCCAAAGATGCTGAATGTACTAGGACTATTATTAACACGTGTATGTAATTAATCCTCTATTGCACAAGCTTCTCCACATACAGTTAATCAAAGCTTGTTTATCTATTGAACGGCATAAATACTACATTTTTTAAAAGAGGGACTAGGGTCTATTTACCAAATCAACTTCAGCTGACTATTTGAGAAAGTGTCCCTTTACATTGGTTTATGCCATGTGACGTGTTGATCTCCTGGGCACAATTTGCCTCTCTGTGTTCTACCATATAACTACAGTCCTGCCTTCATCTCAACGCTGCTCTTGTAACATTTTTTTCAACTAATTATATCCATAGAAAGAGTTCAATATAAATATGGTTTTTAGAGTTTATAACAAGACAAGTGGCTTCCAGTAATTTTTTAAGTTCAAATTCTGTCTATTCAATTACTGTTAGCAAGCACTCCACCTACTGGCTTATGTGATACCAAGCAAGCAGACCATGATAAGCACGAATCAGCAAGAGTAACACTCTCAGCTTTGCTGGTATGAAAAGGAACTCAACTTCCGGGCTATCAGCCAGGATCAAGCATGACTCTGACTTCCTGATCACCAGAGGCAGGGCGATTCACAGTATTGTCTTAACCAGGTGACAACCTTTCTGTGAAGATTCCCAAGAGCAGTGTGGTGTGTGAGGATAGGTTGGCTCATTGAGGGGTGGACTTTTTCAACTGTAACAAAGGGGCCAAATCACATTTCAAAACCTCAAAATTCCTTTTATGCATGTTTAGAGCAAATATGTACACAAGCACAGGTATAAAAAGTGTTATTTGTCCAAAGAAAAGTTCTCAAAGAAAAACAGGATATTTAATTTTGAAATGAGTTAGGATTATAGACATTGCATATGGATATTTTTTGTCCACCAATATGTCAATGTTGCAAATGTCATATTGCAGTATCAAAGGGAAAATAAATGCTTGAAAAATTCCTTTAACCATTGCCCCCACCTCATGGACTTTTTAGCTTAGTGGTCTTAATAGTGAATAATTACATGGCAGGGATAGATTAGCATTAGGCATGATAGTGAAATCAAGAGAAATTGAACCAGCTCCATTCCACAATGTCAGTGTAAGATATAAATCATAACCTTCTATCTACCCCACCCATCACTATCTATTTTGACATGCCTCTTTAAAGACAGATCACTATGCAGTTACTGCCACTGTGTCCATATTGTGGCATGTGTGAATGTGGCAATAAACAATATAGCAATTAATGTGAAGTAATACAAGAGCAAAGTGAGGTGCATGGGCTAGACAGAGGTGGGACAGCAGGAACATTGAAAATAACCTTAACAGGCTGTGGATATGGAAAAGCTTTTCCTAATATTGTTTCAGGGTGTTACTGTGAGTAGAGCTGGAAAAAGAAATGCTGAAGGGAGAATGTCTACGTATATAAAAGGTTTTGTCAGGTCAACTGTATTTTACTGCCAACTTCACTTCTTCTTCAGGACTGATGAAGAATCAATAACATGGGGAGGTCTTTTGACTCCAGAAAACCGTGCAATTTGCAGCTAAGCCAGGATACAATATGGCACTAAGTAACAGAACCTATTCTGGGTGGATGCATACTTGTGCACTGATACTGGAATAGTTTTATAACCGCTCTGGTAAGAGCCCCGTAAACTGCATCCCAGATGCATGCATTTCTCTCTTGGCTTTGCAAAGGAAGTGTTCACAGTTAAGGGAGGAAATCAGTTCCATTAAGCGTTTACACTGCAAAACAGAGATTGAGGAATCTTAGCACATGACGACACAACAAAATTCACCTGACCTTTCCAAGCGAAGGAAAACAAGACAGAAGGTCCTCCCAAGAGGCTGTATCGTATATATGTTCCGAGGCTGTGCTGCCCATATGTTCAATAGGGCTGTTGAATCTCAAAGTTATAATAATTTGCAACGAGGTGCCAGAACCAATTATTAAATATCAGATGATCCAACAGAGATGAAATAAAAATATACAGGGTCGATTTTTTACTGGCTTTGACTGTTATAAAGCATTTAAAGTACTTTGAATTTACAGTGTAACTTGAGGGTTGTATTAACGACTTCCTTATGCTAGAGTTTTGTTCCCAGCCGAATATTATAAGCAAAATGCAGATGGCATACTTTCCTGAGGACAAAGGGAGTCTCGGCCTTATCCTTTCTTTTTGATTTGTATGTCAACTCAGGAAAAGGAGATATGCTATTATGATTTCTCCCGCTAATGCAAACCTTTATTCAAAAGCGCAAATGACAGCCAAAAGTACAACTCAAGTGAGAAAAAAGGTAGTGTGTGATAGTACCGCAGAATGATACAGTCTCAGCCAAATCGCTGCCGAGAGTGTGGAAAAAATGAGCCTCCTCGTCTTCAGTATAAACAGTCCTAACTTCCTTACCATGACACCTCTGGACCATGGAGGAGTGAATGTTTTAAATACTGGGCCCGATCTCAAAATCAAGAGCAGTTCTTTCTCCCCGATTGCTTAGATTCTGCCCTTTGTGAAATCAAGGGGATGTGGATTGCTGGTTTCCCACCAGCAAAGCAAGACTTTCAGAAGACCAGGGGTTCTTTCTTCTGCTACTATTTCAAAAGTAGTAGTGAGGATTCCAGTCAAGCCCTCAGACTCAAAACAAGATTGTCTACCTTAGTAATTGGTTACTGAAACAAAACCATCTCTGAAGGGATTTTCTTGAGAATCAAGTTGAAAGGCAAGCTCCTCTATTTTTGTGGGGAACAGAATGTATATGGTCTCCTCTCCGATCTGAGCACCGTGTATCTGCTGAGTACTCTGTGATCACTTTGGGAAATGAGAGACTGTCTTCCCTCCTCGGCCACTGGCGCACGGCAAGCACAGGACCATGTTTGTCTATGTATGTTTATAGCACCTGTCAGTTGATACACGAGAAACAAGAAGAGTAATGTAAACTGATCCCCCCTTTGGCTGAATATTTAATGCCGTCCACCAGGAAGAAAAGCACAAACATTCTACTTTTCTAATGCGTGTCTTCCATGCCCTCTTCTAATATTCTCTGGGGAGAGGTGGGTTTCGAGCTCGGTCAGAGCAAGTACCCATTTACTTCAACATCTTCACTTTCTTGTCTCAGCTTCCTTCCTGTCTCCCAGAATGAAATTTATTTTATTTTAGCCACCTCTGAGCAGACTTGTGTGTATATATTTCCAGAGAAATTGGATTGTCCATATGGATTTTTAAATCAGCTTTCAGATCAAGTTCAGGAATATGTAAACTATTGTGTTGTTGGACGAGGCAGGAGTGGAACATATCGCTCAGAGGAAGAACATCCAATACTATAAAGTGATCTTTAAACGAGAAAACCAGAGTGCAAGTCAATTAAAGTGGCCAATAATGGGAAAACAAGTGCCCATTCCAAGAGCAATTGTAAGACATTGAACCCAAGCAAAGTTGCATCATACATTTATATTAAATTGAGGCTATAGTCACACTTACTGTGGTTTGAAATGTGAACCAATATTTTCTCTCTTTGGTTTCCTTGCTGTAAATCTCTAAATGTGCATAATATGTAATTCATAATATCATATGACTGTTTTAAGTTTGAAATTCACTGTCTCCAAAGTTATAACTTAATTGAAATCAATAAATGCCCATTAAACTTCTATGGTCTCTTCATAAAACTGTATCTGACCTGAGATTAATGTAACATGACCCTAGGGTCCCTAAAACTCTTGATTCTTTGTATTTTAACCTTATTTACAACATAGCATATCCAATTTTAAAAAGCACTATCATTTAGTACAATATAACGTATTAGCTTTCAAAGATGTATTCAATTCTATTTAAAACTTAGACCTGCTGTTTTTCAATAGTCTTTATAACAGGGGAGAGAAAAAGATTAAGGTTCTAGTAACAAAACAAAAAAAAATCAATTATGCCCCCTCAAATCCTTTCTGAAAGACATGTGAAATGATATTAGTAACCTTAAAATAGTTTGCAGAAAATCTGAAAACGTGGGAGAGAAAAAGAGAACTTCCTTAAATCTAAAAGACATAATAGGGTTGGTGAAAAAGATTTCTATCTGCTTTCCAAATGGAGGACTGCACACTAAGTGGGAAGATAATATCACATACCAACAAGAAAAGAAAAGGAAAAAAAGCACAGGAGAAAAACAAGAGGAAATGTCTTAAAACTCTCTGCTGAACACTTGCACTAATGTCATTGGGGAAATGTTATACTCTAAAGTGACAGCTTGAAAACTGCAACATGTCTATATGTTAATTTCCTGATATCTAATTGTATTCTGGCTTTGCTCTGGGCCACTCTGAAGGGTATGACTTCCTTTCAAGCTGTCAGTCTCATTTCTCCTGACAGGTAATCCCCTATGAATGACAAGATTTATAGGTATGAAAAGGGTTAGGATAAAACACTATAGGGTGTCATCTAGTTCTGCCGTTTCATGCTATTGTTCTTTATTAACATTAATATTCAGTACTTACCCCATTATAGCACAGTGCTGAGCAGTATATCATCTGCTTTCAGTATATTATTTCATTAAATTTTCTCAAAAACCTTGCAAAATATGTTTTCTTCCCATTTCTTACACTAGGTAGTGAAGACATAGGAAGGCTAGATAAGTTTCCCTAGGTCATGACCAAGTAATGGCATAGAGATTCTCACACAAATATGTCTCATTTACAAGTTAATGGTCAAAAGTCTACTCTGATCCTTCTTTAAATTCCAGTCCTTGAGAATTAACCATGTGGTGTTGAAATTGGAAACATACGCTGAAAAGCAGACACATGATTTACTTCCCACCAATGGAAGTCAAGTCACAATAAGACAAATTTTCAGTTTTGAGGATAAAATAAATTAGTATCAGTGCAGCACAGGACACATAAATGCTATTCAAAAGTTTTAGATACTATTGCTGTTATTTTATTTTACTTTTTAGCAAAGCCTAAGCAAAATGATATGGGCTTCAACTTACATAGTACATAGAATGAAACCAGCTCAAGAGAAAGATACAATGACCAGACAGGCAGTGGGAAAAAGTTTAATGATGTTCCCAGAGCAATTCTTTTCATTTTATCTTTCACACTTTTCTCTTTGAACTCAAGAGGACCATGTGATCATGTGATGTGATTCCACCTGGATAGGTTGATTGTGTAGTTAGGAAGACAGAAAGCAATACCTCATTTTTACTTCTACCAAAAGCACCCTCACAGACACAGAAGTTGAAGTGTCATCTTTTTAATAATCCATTAAATTCAAGAACTGCAGGTAACAAGTATTTATAACCTGCTGAAGTTGTCTTTAACAGAGAATAGTTGGTCTCTGCTTTTATGCTTTATTTTAAATTAGCAATCAAGAAATTATCTAATTCTACTCTCCCCTGTTTGTTTCCCATCACTACCATCAAGAATGCGTGTGTTTCTTTGGCCAGTATGGCTCAGTAGTAGAGCATTGGCCCATGCACCAAAGGGTCTTGGATTCAATTCCCAGTCAAAGTCATGTACTTGGGTTTTGGGTTGGCTCCCCGGCCTTGGTCAGGTGCATGTGGGAGGCAACCAATCAATGTATGGTCTCTCTCACATCAATGTTTCTCTCTCTCCCCCCTTTCTCCCTCCCTCTCTTCCTTCCATTCTCTGAAAAGAAATGGAAAAAATATCCTCAGGTGAGGATTAACAATAAAAAAAAAGAAAAAAAATGTATGTAATATGTTTCTTTTAAATGAAACCTATGGCAAAATACTTGTTTAAAATAATAGTAGATACGACTGCCTCCCTTGGGTAAAGCAAAAGTGAGTTGTTTCTGTATTTTGGCGAACGGGAAATTGGATCCTGAGCTTAACAAGTAATGTAGAAACATAAAATTTTATAATAAATGATATAGAATGATATCTAGTAAGGCAGGAAGGAGATGAAATGACTGTTTCAATTAACGTTCACTTTGATAAATTCTCTGATTTTTTTAACATTTATTTGGCTCCTTAACATTTAACACTTGGTCAGGAACACTGAAACCACCCCTAATTATCCTCATTTTGGAGGAATAGGGTCTGGATTTCTTCTGGTTTTCTTAGAAATGTTATGAAAAGTGGAATTTTGATATCCTTAATTCAAAAGTAGAGTAGACACATAGTTATAAAAACATGAATTTTACGTGATGGAATGTTTCCAGGCTGCAGAGGATAAGCTGGTTTACCGCTGCCCTATAGAAGTTATCCCCCTTATGCTACCCAGTCAGAGGAGAGTACAGACACATTGAATGAGACACCTTATCATACTGGAGGTCCTTGCAGATCACTTGAAGTAACAGAGATTTAATTCACCTTATATTTGATTAAGAGATTTCTACGATATAGGTAAACAGATATTTTTCAATATTATTTGATTCATAGAATTTTAGAAAATAGAATTTCAATTTCCCAAATGATTATAATGATATTTTTGAAATTAAGATGTTTAGAAAGATTGTAGTCTAAATGATAAATGTTGCCCCTAATTGAACTGGGTAAACATTTATGACATGGAAAGTTTGACTTTGGAATTTCCAAAATTCAAACAAGAACCATCCTATCTAATAAAAAGGGAATATGCTAATTGATCTCACCCCGTCACAAAGATGGTGGTGGCCACAGCCAATAAGGAGGGGATATGCTAATTGGCTGCCCCACCCTCAAAGATGGCAGCACCCACAGCCAATAAGGAGCGAATATGCTAATTGACTGCCCTCCCTCAAAGATGGCAGTGCCCATAGCCAATAAGGAGGGAATATACTAATTGACCTCAAAGATGGCAGTGCCCACAGCCACAAGATGGCCAGCAGGGGAGGGCAGTTGGGAGCAATCAGGCCAGCAGGGGAGGGCAGTTAGGAGCAACCGGGCCTGCAGGGGAGGGAGGGCAGTTGGGGGTGACCAGGCCTGTAGGGGAGGGCAGTTGTGAGGGACCAGGCCTGTAGGGGAGGACAATTGGGGGGAACCAGACTTGTAGGGGAGGGCAGTTGGGGCAATTGGGCCAGCAAGGGAGCAGTTAGGCATTGATCAGGCTGGCAGGGGAATGGTTAGGGGGTGATCAGGCTGGTAGGCTGAAGCAGTTAGGGGCAATCAGTCAGGCAGGCAGGCGAGCAGTTGGGAGCCAGCAGTCTCATATTGTGAGGGGGATGTCTGGCAGTCAGACATCCCTTGAGGGGTCCCAGATTGGAGAGGGTGCAGACTGGGCTGAGGGACACCCCCCCACCCCCGTGCACGAATTTTGTGCACTGGGCCTCTAGTTTATTTCTATAAAGGATGAAATGAAGGCAAATGCTATATCACTATAATTCCTAGAAAATTCAAAACATCTCGTATTTTTGATAATATTTAAATTATTTCAGTCAGAAAATTATAGTAACCAAGAATTTTGATTTTGATAAAATTTAAAATAGATTATTTTTCAAAAACGAAGATATTAAATTTTTTCTCCAGTTCCCTTCCCCCCTCCCAACCAAAAATCATAAACAAAAACCCCAATATAGCCAAGAGATAGTTAGCTTTTGGATTGTGGTCTGTGTTGTACTATCCAAAAGCTTTATGAGATTTGACTAGCATAGTTTTACCAATAAGCAAAATGATTTGTTTGGAAGTGAGAATTCAATTAATGGTCAATACATTAAAACATCATACTGACCTTGAAATACTCAAAAATACTAACTATGGGGGCCAATGACAACAGATACTGTTAGTTTGGAAGACAAGTTCTTTTAACTCTGTGTATGCCCAAAGAGTACTATTTAATTTCTTAAACCTTTATTAATTGAGTACACAAATTAGAATATGCAAAAAGTGAACTTTCATTTACTAACGATTGGTCTAATTGTTACATGGTTAAAAAGTAAAAAAAACCCAACAAATCAATTATTTCATATCTATGTCTGTAAGTGGACCTGCTTATCTATATCTACATAGATGGTGTTTGGAATACCTGGAAATAGTTTTAGGTGCTTGACTTTTCTGTGTTGCCAGTAACCAGTTGGACTAGTAGTAATTCAATCGAGAATATTTTTGAAATAGGGCAAATAGTTGAATTTAAAAAGTAGCAGAACAGGATAGTTATTACAATTTAGACCATACATATTTTATGTTTTTAAAATTCATTTGGTTTGAAAGGTATGTCTAGTATTTCTAAAAATAAGAAGACTTACAGTCGCCGAAACCGGTTTGGCTCAGTGGATAGAGCGTCGGCCTGCGGACTGAGAGGTCCCGGGTTCGATTCCGGTTGGGGGCATGTGCCTGGGTTGTGGGCACATCCCCAGTGGGAGATGTGCAGGAGGCAGCTGATCGATGGTTCTCTCTCATCGATGTTTCTAACTCTCTATCTCTCTCCCTTCCTCTCTGTAAAAAATCAATAAAATATATTTAAAAAAAAAAAAAAGAAGACTTACAGTCTTTTAAGGAGATATTGCATTATATAGATATTTTGGTTAACTTCACATTGACTAATTAATAAATTACATTAATTTAGAGAAAAAATGAATTAGTTCTTATGCCTTATATTCAAGACCATAGATCATGGGTGGGCAAACTTTTTGACTTGAGGGCCACAATGGGTTCTTAAACTGGACAGGAGGGCCGGAACAAAAGCATGGATGGAGTGTTTGTGTGAACTAATATAAATTCAAAGTAAACATCATTACATAAAAGGGTACGGTCTTTTTTTTTTTAGGTTTATTCATTTCAAAAGGGCCGGATCCGGCCTGTGGGCCGTAGTTTGCCCACCACTGCCATAGATGCTCATATATTATGAGAACACATAAATATGTCTGAACACACACTGATACCTAGCTTGGTACTTAGTTGGCTTTCAATGTACATTTACTAAATTGATAAAGGCACATAATTATATAGCTAAATGTATACTTTTTAACTTTAATAGTCTCACACATCCTATCTAATAAAGAAGTAATATGCAAACTGACCATCACTCCAATATACAAGATGGCCACCCCCAAGTGGTCAAAGATGGCCACCACAAGATGGCGGGCAGGAGAGGACAGTTGTGGGCAACCGGGCCACCAAGGGAGGGCAGTTGGGAGGGACCAGCCCTGAAAGGGAGGGCAGTTAGGGGCAACCAAGCTGGCAGGGGAAGGCAGTTAGGGGTGACCAAGCCAGCAGGGGAGGGCAGTTGGGGCGGGGAAGGCCTTCAGGGGAGGGCAGTTGGGGGCAACCAGGCCTGCAGGGGAGGACAGTTAGGGGTGACCAGGCTGGCAAGGGAGGGAAGTTAGGGGTGACTGGGCAAGCAGGGGAGGGCAATTAGGGGCAATCAGGCCGGCAGTGGAGCAGTCAATCAGGCTGGCAGGGGAGGGGTTAGGGGGCAATCAGGCAGGCAGGCAGGCAGGCGAGCGATTCAGAGCCAGCAGACCTGGATTGTGAGAGGGATGTCCGACTGCCACTGGGACCGGGACTAAACGGGCAGTCAGACATCCCTTGAGGGGTCCCAGATTGGAGAGGATGCAGACTGGGCTAATGGGCATCCCCCCCCCCCATTGCTTGAATTTTGTGCACCGAGCCTCTAGTAGTTAAATAATTATGGTCCACTAGAACATAAAGAATGACTATAATAATTTCTCACTTCTAACAATTTATTGAGAAAATGATATGATATGATATGGACCTTTATTCAGAGAGCCAGCATGCCATTGCACTAAAAAAGAAAAATGTATTCTTATTCCCTATTCCTTACTCTAAACCTTGTGAGAGGCTCCAGCAGTTCCATTGGCCTTGCTGTTAATACGGGTTACATAAAAAGTAACCAGTGTATTTTAACTACAAAGACTGGGTTCCCTGAAAAAAATCAATAGAAAACATCATTTTCAATGCCATTTAATTTACAAGACTTGACTACCCAACTATTCTACAGTTTTGTGTTGTTTTTATTCAATGGATTGAATGCTATGTTTTGTCTTCAACAGATGTGACTTTGAGTGCTATGGAAAACAATTTATGCATTTGGCCTAAAATTGTAAATGAACCATCTAGTGATTTGCCCAGTATAAGCAGACATTTTTAAAAGTGGTATTGAAAGCAAGAAAAATTACTTAAAGGATCAGTTACATCTAAAATGATGAAATCAATAATAATATTTTCTCTGGGATTCTTTCTTTCTGATAAGCAAAATCTTTGCTTAAAAGCTGCATTAAAATTTAATCACAATCTGTGTGATTTAGCAATTGATAATTTCTGGACAGCTGTCTTCCGCTTTGTTTAATCTTGTGTTCCTTCTGTTTAAGTTATGCCTTTTAATAGCTGGATTCAGTACATTTGCTTTTAAAATACATTATTAAAATATGGTCATATTTTATCATCTTCCAACAGTGGCTTATGGTTTATATCTTTAAAACATTGTTAAAACTGGGGTGAAAACCTCACAGGAGGTGAAACTACTAGAAACTTATATTAGTTCTAACAGTCTGTTTTGACCTTAATTTATTTTTTTTTCAAATTCTATGTGAGTAGGTGACAACTTGTGCTAATGATCTTAACATAAGTGCTTTAGCTTTAGACTATAAACTGGAATCAACTCTAATTCATCTTTGTTTACCTGTCTCCTCTTATTTTGTCTGCCACATATTGAATAATGAAACTATATGTGTTCAGTGATTTAATAATTCTTAAAGGTATTTTTATATATTTTTAAAAATACCTTAAATTAGTGTGAATAACTATCTCAGCTGTGGCAATTGAATATATATGTGTACATTCAATATTTAAAGGGATAGATGACCACTTTTTAAGTATCAGCACTTAATCATTAAGCACAGATTATATAACAGCCAATTCAGCAAGTATTGCTATTCCATAGTTCCTCTAACTGTGTGTTTCAAAGGAAGAGAATAAAGAAAGATTATCTTTCAAAGTATTTCCTCTGATTATGTCCTTACTCTCTAATCACCTATTAGGACAGACTGAACTTAAAGTGATAATGCCATATTTATTATAGGATGACTATTTTAAAGAATCAATATGTTTGATGTTAGGCTATGCATTTCAGTTTTAAAGGCAAAATAGCTGACATAGTGGTCATATTATAATGCCTTGTGGTAAAAAATGTTTTTATTATATTATTATAACATACTCATCTAAATCAATAAGGTTAACTGTATATGTCAGCATTAGGACCAATAAAATTTGAACCCATTTAACAGCATAATTTATGTGCTGATATATACTGTTATCTTTTCATCAGCTGTTAATTAATTAAATAATTCCGTCAAAACTAATAAATACCAATTAGATAAACACATTGCCAAAACATAATTTAAAAGAAGCAGATGAAGTGGCTTGAGAATGTAAGTAGCCATATAGTATGACAATTAAAAGAAAAATTGAAATATTCCAAATATGTCCACAATATGTCCAAATATGTCTGCAATATGTCCAAATATATGTACAATATTGCAAAATTTAAGGTAGTGCATATAGAAGATGTAACATGGACCTTTAGAGTAGTTATCTGAAAATAAAAGATTATCAGTGAATTAATTATCAGTCAACTTGAAAGTATAATTTATATGAAATTTAATCTGTAAGTCAAAACATGTTCTTTTGGTAACATAATTTTGATATAAATGAATTATGTAAGACAGGTAAGATATTCAACCATAAGTGGGTACCTGACTTCCTTAAATGAGGTTGTTTCCTAGGTGCTGTGGGACATGGAAGAAAGTATTTCTTAAAATGCTATGGCAAGGCCATGTGCACAATATGTGTCATTTTAAATATTGCATCATACAATTTAAGCATATATATTAGAAAGCATACAGCAAGTGAAAATTTGTTTCTCCTGAAAGCATAATCTACATTAGTTACTAGTGTCAGGGGTTGTTATTATCTTTATTTTCTCATCAGATTTTTTGTGTGTTCTGTATTCCAGTATTTTATGTTTAAATCTCAGGAACAAAAATTGCTTTTACAAAATAACCCCAGAAAATCATAAAATCTGCAAATCCTTCCAGGAAATTAATCTGAAGTAAAATCATTTGAACATGCTTTTTCCCACCATAATTTTCAAAAGCATTTTTTTCTAAGATCAAATTTTGACACTATCCTTTTTTTTTTCACAGTATGATGTGACTCCTCCTATTATTAAACTTTATGGCTTAAAAAAGCTTTCTTATTTTACTTCCTCCAACATATTCAGTTACTTTTTTAAAAAGGTGAATATATTAGCATTTCATAAAATGTTAAAGTGACAAAGAGTTAAACTAGGAATTTTAGATGAATACACTAGCTGTTCGCCATTCTGACAGCAAAAGCCAAGCTAGTGCTTTAAAAAAAAATGCAAGTTTGAAAAATGCAAATGGTGTTATCCAAATATGCAGCCATATGTCCATAATACACACATTTTTAAGAAAAAAATTGTAAAGATTTCTATCACAGAATTGTATCTCAAAATGGTGGGGTCTTGTTTTTTATATTTGTTCCCAAAAAGATGGAAGACATTGAAATGATATTTCAAAATAATAGCTGGAAAATTCATTATTTTTAGTTTGGCTTTATGTTTTAATATTCAATTTTGAGAAGGTACTCTAACAATCTATAACATTGTCAGCAAAATTGTCTAAAATATCCAGATTTAATCATAAAATGTTTTATTCAGACAAAGTTTAAAATATAATCTCTCTGAACAAGTTAATAGTCCTTGCAATTCAAAGTCCATGAGACAAGGAAAAATATAATTAGTTTGAATAATGTTAAGCTATGAAATTTGGATAACCTTTAAGCAAGTTTGCTCTATTGATCACAGCATCAATAACAATAGGAGAGGGGGAGCCAAATCCGAGTGGTAAAACCTCCAACAGGAAAATATCAATTAATCTTTTTCAATAGAGTTGAAGTATGGGTAATCCTCTCATTAAATAGTTTGAACCTTTTTCCAAGTAAACAAAGGAGGGATAATGAGTGATGTGGTCTGTCTTGTTTACATGGAGAATCTTCAAGAGGCTTAGGCATAACCTCTCAGCACAGAGGTCTTCTTAGCCATTGGTCACTAATTACCCTCTTAAAGGTATTTGTATAAGCTAAGAGACTGTTTTCAAACTCAACATGAGAATACCAGTTAAGTGCCAATATTTTATACTTAAGCCAATATATTAAGCGGTGTCAAAATGTATGGGATCCAAAAAACAAAAACAAAAAACAAAACACACACACACACACACACACACACACACCCCAACAAACAAACAAAAACCCTCCAAAAAAACCCCAAAACAAACAAACAAAATTTCCAATGTGTATTTGAATACATGTTTATTATCTTACTTTTTTTTTTTGGTCAAAAACATCAACAACATTATTTGTAATTGCTAGAGATAGGGTATAACTCTTGATTGAACTATTCTAGCACCCTCAGACCTCTGATTGCTGTGAAAATTCTGGATTGGAAGGGAGAAGAGAGGACTGGAATTAACATCTGTTGTGTCATCTGCCAACCAGTTTGTCCTTGATATTTAGCAATTTGAAAGTAAATACCTTCTTTCGTCCACTTGTCACCATGCAAGTGTCATTTAAAAACCACTTGATCCTTTCAAATTTATCTATAATACAAACACCACTAGTTGTTAATTATTTCTACAAAAAAAATTTTAATACATCAGGTGTACATCCATGGTGGACCTAAAGGAAGATAATTTTGCCATGATCTTTAATCAAGGCCCACATTTCTTACCATGCTTATTCATAATATCGGTATCCCAGTGAGTTTATATGTGACTGAATATATATATGTATGAAATGAAAATCAGTAACCTTAGTGTCTGCAACATTTTTGTAATTTCTAAAGCACAGTCTGTATAAGAAGCTAGAATTACTAAATTCATCAGTATAAAACCTCCTATCAAGAGGTGATTAAATTAAAAATAAGGGACAAAAGAAATTCATAAAAAATTCTAATGCTAATAAAATGATTTTTATTTTTTTGCTAACAACTCTTCAACAATTCACATTGACAGTACTATGTTGGTGTTCTCTCTGGATTCTACACTATTGATTAAACCATGAAAAGTGGTACATGAAGTTTTACATGAAGAGGTTGGTACAAAAAGAAAATTTTACATTTTTCACATCTATGATCTGTATATAGACTACTGCTGTCTTTATATCTTAAAACTTTATCATTAATTTTGAAATAAAATTTTATTTCTAATATAATATAACAAATAAACCATGAGGACATACAATAAACACAGTTAGGGATTCTTACAAATGTCTGATACTATTGAGGCTAATACTTAGAGATGGCCCAATTTAGAAGAAAATAGAAGGAAGTCTATGGCTTTGTCAGTAGTGTCCAGTGTTTTAGAAACATCTCATCTTGGGAACACCATTGGATTTTAGCATCAGAAATTTGTTTTTAATTCCATTTGAATGTTTTATGTGCCATATAAAGTTAACAAACACTGAAAACACATACCTAATTATGTAATCATTGACATGTTGTTTAATTGCAGTTTCTTTATCTATAAAATTGAGGGATTTTATTAAACTATCCCTAAGAACCAGTTCAGCTCTATAATCTATGAATATAGTACAAATGTTAACATGGAAGAATCATGATTTTACTTATTCTTATTTATTTTAATGTATCCCAATAATTTATTCATAGTATACTGATGAAAAGTTTGTGTTATTCTAACAATAGGTTAGAAAAATAAGTAAACATGTGTGGATATATAATATAATATATAAACATACATATTTACACAAGACAAGTAAATATAGGTGAATAAATGCATAACATACTTTTTGAATTGATAATATAGTAATTGTGGGAAAAACAGAAGTGATTTTTTAATGAAACAGACACAGTAAATATTTTGCCCTTTTAACAATATGGTTAGTAGTTGAGAAGAGAAAAATCTTGATATGCAAATTGACCGAATGGTGGAGTGACCAGTTGCTATGACGCGTACTGACCACCAGGGGGAAAAACACTTAACGCAGGAGCTCCCCCTGGTGGTCAGTGTGCTCCCACAGGGGGAGCATCGCTCAGCCAGAAGCCAGGCTCATGGCTGGCGAGCGCAGCAGTGGTGGTGGGAGCCTCTCCCACCTCCATGGCTGTCGAACATTCCCCGAGGGCTCCCGGCTGCAAGAGGGAACAGGCTGGGCATGAATTTTTGTGCACTAGGCCTCTAGTTGATTTATAATGACACCAAAAGCTTGTTGTGTGTAGGAAGCAGTCAAAGTTTACTTTTGTTATGCTTTTAGTGGTTGATGAAATTCAACAGCATCTAAACACAAAAAACAATGTACTTATTAAAATCACACACAAAATAGTCTTCTGCCCTTATGCTTGTTTATTTTTCCAAGTTTCTGTTTGTTAGAGGCTGTCTAATATTAGAAAATTAATTTAGAGATGCATTTACGCCTCCACAGTCACCATTTGATTTCCAGATTCTTGTGGAATAGCTCATTGTTGGTTAAATGAGAGGTGTGTTGGCCAATTAGCATACAGTTGAGTTTAGCTGATTTACATATTTCTGTATCTATTACTGAAGCTATTTTCTATGTCACTCAAAACATTGTTGTTTGGTTACATTTTATAAGTTGTAGCAATGGTTATAATTAAGAAACATAAAATAAATGTATTATATAACCCATATAAATAAAGCCTACTTTTTTAAATTGAATTTTATTTTAACTATTTGTATTTCTTAAAAACTTATGTGAATTCAAGAATATCAGTAACTTTGCCTATCTTCTTTTAGTGTACATTCCAGAATGAAATATTTTTCATATAAAGCAGAGAAGGTACACAGTATATTTGTTACATGAAAGAATGAATATGAGTTTTCATGGATATTCTTTTATAATTATTAGCATGACCTGAGTATTAAGCAGGGCATTTTTATCTTCCTATTTAAATACAAAAGGCAGCTACATGACCCTCAGAAGAATCTTCTGGTCCTAGCCAAGTCCCCTTTCCCCCTGACATTCTTAAATACAATATTTTCACCTATAATCACACCCTATGACACAAAATTAAAAAATGATATGCCTATTCTGCTTACTTAAACTCATTTCTTAGAATAGAAAAACTACATTTTTCTGTATCATTTATTAGTAAGTATGATCTTATTGGAAAAGTGAATTGCACCATTTATTTTGGAACAATCCTTTTCAAAATATAGGAAGCATTTGTCAAAATAGCAGAAAATAGTTCATTAAACTGAATAAAATTATTACAAATTGTTTGCAACCATTACCATGCATGCACCCACAGACCACAGCTTAACTTAGACATTAGCCTACCTGAGTTGCTGTGAAGCAAGGGTGTCATATGACATGAAGAAAAGATGGAGGGTTAGTTTGTGCAAAGAAAGAAGCCCAGTAACTGCCACAAGAGTATCAGTAGTAGCAGAGCACCAATTCTGGCCCTGATTTTACCATAATCAATCTCTTACAAATATTTGAAAACAGTGTAGACCTTAGACTTGAGAATTACCTTAGCTTCATTATGTAAAGGAGGGAGATCCTAAAAACCCTGGATGTAATCCACTTAGGAAAACAACTCTATTCTAGGGTCCTTAACTCTGCCTTTTTTACAGTGAGCAAGAAGACATTCAGAGTTTTCAGTCCCTACTCTCCTTGCTTTGAGTGAGGGGTAATGAAACACTTTAAGTAAGCAAAAGAAAGAAAAGTCACAAATGAATCATGTGGAATAAAATCTGTGCTTTCATCAAAACTTTCTGTGACTCATTGGTATTTTTTCTCTTTCACAATATACCATGGTAAAGTCACTGCCTTAGTCACTCAATCAAGAGAGAATTTTGCATTCGAGTTCATTTCTAAAAATGAAGTCATAAAATTTTTCCAAGTGAAAAATGATGCGCTATATTAGCTCAGTTTGCATACATTCCAAACAAGGCAGGGAAGAAACCTGATTTGTAACTGTTGATGTCACTGGAGATGTGTAAAATTCCTAAGCTTGTTTTCCATTCAAATTTGGTGAAAAACTACTTTCTTCAATTCTGTGAATTTCTAAACTTTTTGAAATTTTTTCTTACAAACATAACAGGTCATGCTTAGGGTCTGACTCGATAGTGTCATGATATGGAAAAGGCGATACAGTGTGGTAATGAGAATGTGTTAGCATTTGTAACATTCATATTCCTCCTTCCCCAAACTACATGTGTGTGTGTGTCCGTGTCTGTGTGTGTGTGTGTGTGTGTGTGTGTGAATTTATCTATGTCTTTGTAAATAGCAAGAACATTTAAATTTATCATTCAGCACCATGTAGTCCCCACTGATTTCTTTTAATTCAAGTTAGAAACTACAAACCTCAACATCATGAAATAGAAAATGTTGAAATTGTACATATATACACATAAAACAAAATAACAAATGTATATATATAAACATCTTGTGAGAGCTCAGAAAGAAAATTGGCACATTTTTCCATGCCAGATTCTATTAAGAGTCAAAAAGCCTTTATGAGACTAAATGAAACAATGATCAGAATAAAATAAGAATCAGTCTTTAAATCAAATACAATAGTCTCCTCCTATATCATTTTGATTTGGATTTCATAATCATAGGATCCCCATTGGTTTGTGGAAGAACGAAAGTATTTATTATAAGAAAATGCTTAGACTCTCTAAAATTGGATCCCCCACCCCAAATTATTCCTATGGCATTGTAAATGAAATAGGAACACCTCATACCAAAAAAAATTACCCTACTCTCTGAATTTAAGTTTATAGACACTGTTGAACAGATATTGTTGGCACATTTGGCTGAAAATATATGTTATCTTTATGTGGAATGGATGTCTTTTGGCATTTTGAAAAGTGAAAGCCTTAAATGTTGTCTCTAAATAGGCCACACTGCTTGATACAGTTTTAGTCAAATGGAATATTCAGAGTAGTTCTCTGCTGCTTAGCTCAGCTGGGAAACTTTTGGCATGGAGTCAAAGACCCTTGTGCTCAGAAGTTCATCCTGAAATGCCCATTGCTACTTTTAGGAAGTTCAGTGAATGCCACTTCTGGAATTTGATCTCAATAAAGAAAGATCATCTTTTCAAAGTTCAGGAGTGCCATCAATTTGACATTTGTCACATAGGAGGAAATGAAGAGTAGCACCAAGTCCTTTCTCCTTCTCTTCCCTCTCTATGTTTCTAAGTTCTTGACCCGGTCTGTCTTCTTCTATACAAGATAAATGACCTTATTTTATCTCTCTAATCTCTCCAATAAGGGCACTGAACCCAACTTCTTGGGGTTAATTATCTGATCCTCTCTGGCCACCTTTCTGCTCAAACCTTTTGTGCTATTAGAATTTCCTCTGCTTGTTTTGTTACATGCCCATTAGGTGGGACCCTAACTGGGCAAATGTCAGGCAAACAAATAGCTAGTGACAGTGATATATATATCTCACTGTGTGTGTGTGTGTGTATATATATATATATATATATATATATATATATATATATATATAGTTTTTCCAGAGAGAAATGGTCTTCATTTCAATCTCAGCCTAAATTGAGATTTACCGAACCCTCTAACAAAGCTCTTGGGAGATTTTGTTCAAAGATTTTGTTCAAAGCTTAACCAAATGATTTCCAAGGGAGATATATATATATATATTTCTTAATTTATATATATAGTTCTTAATATATATATATTATAGTTCTTAATATATATATTAAGAATATATATATATAGTTCTTAATTGATTTCCTAGGAGAATATTAGAAAATACTATCATATGTACACATGCATTTTTTTTTGCATGAGACAGTGGTATTTAATATTTTTTTAAAAATGTGCAGACAACTAAGAGAAAGAGAAAAAATGAAATTTCATGGCAAAGGGATAATACCCTCTTATTTAGATTATTAAATTTCCATACTCCCAACTATAGAGTACAGGGGAGCCGTGAATGGTAGCTCAAAATATTTGAACTATGTATAGTTTACCTTGAAAAGAGTTTTTATAAGATTTTAAAAAACTAATTAGTTAAAACCCACCAAGTTTTATATTTTGAAAAGTAGACATTTAAAAAATGAAGGATTGTCATACCTTAGCTATGTCAATTTCAGTAGAATTTCCTGAAAGGTCTAAGGTATTCAAATAGTCTTCAACACCACTGAGATCCCTACCCACTTCTTAGTCCTAAAATGTATGTATATAAAGAAATGAATTAAGTTGTAATAGTTGCTAGACTAGGTGAGTCTAACAATTTCTAGGTGAGTCAGAGAGTTCAGATTTACTCAGTGTAAAAATCCTAGGTTGATATTTAGCTTTTTATCTATACTGCATATCCAGCATTCTCCACTCTGGTTCTAACAAGCTATGCCTGCAGTCTTTCCCTTTCCCACCACAAAATCATCAGCAACCACTTAAAGAGTGAGGTTGTACAGATCTATAAGGGAAAGTAATCAGAGCCTGTTAGTGGTCATTTCTTCTAGGACACATAACAATGGAACTTTCAGCTTTTGGGCTTAGCTCAGGGGCATAATAATAATAATAGCAACTAAAATAATAATAAATATATAGAAATAATAAACAACTACTTCTGATGTAACTTACATAGATACTTTCTGAGAAAATATAAGCTTAAAGTATTTACACACAGAGGCATAAGGGTATAGGTAACTCAAATCAATGGTGCTCTAAAATGGTATTGATAACCTTTGTGGCTTTTCAATATGACAAAATAATACCCTAACTCCCAACATAAATTTTTCAGAGTGGGCTTAAGGGAAAAGGTATCAGGTTTGATAAAATTCAATCTCACAAGTAGAAATCAACTATCTTTCTTTTATAATTGGTTTTTATAGGAAACTATAAACTCCTTAATATACTAAAGACCAAGTAATGTTCTTAGCTTATATTAGGTACCAAGAACAGTAGGAGGTGGGGAACTAACTATAAAGGTAGTATCTTCAGTAAGATTATAGCATTTGTAGGCCATAGAGAATTTCTAGAATCCAATGATTCAGGCAAATATTTTTGCTAAGATGTTAGATGTCAAGTTCTTTCTTTTGGGAGTGATATTTTTTAATGTCAACCTTTTATTATTCAAGGGAAAAGGAAACATAGAAAATAGATGAAGTACTATATACTTATCTAATGAAACACATCCTAAAAATGATAAGTAAGCATAATAGAGACATAATACAGATTTCCTATAGTTAAAAATTACTATCTATTTGCATATCCCAACATCCGTCTGTTAAAACAATATGTATCCACATATTTTTTGTTTCAAAAAGAACAGCAGGCAAAATAGCCATACAATTAAAATTCATGGATTTGAAGAAAATTATATATGATGAAGTTTATTTATGCTGAATAAATCTTAAATTTACTTTTTCTTTATTCAAAGTTTGAATATAGAACTGCTTCTCAGCTTTATGCCAACTTTTGAATGAGTCATAAGAGGTAAAGCTATTGGTTGATAATAGAAAATATAATAACAGTATTCACATTTTGACATTTCTATTGCACCTTTCACCTTGAGAAAATTCAAGGCAATTAACCTGAAAGTCACTTCTATACTCTTAGGATTTGGAAGCCCCAATTGAATCCAGTTATCTTCTAAGTTATCTCCCAGAATAAGCAGATCATCTGCAACCCTATCAGCCTGTCAACCTACCTTGCTGGCATTTGCTGGCATTATTCAAAGGAAAATGCCAAAGGCATCTGAGGCCTAGTAAATGCATATGACCTTTTAAACCATGGTCAGTTTCATTAAAAAATAAGCAAAAATCGCCCTTGTGACAACAGGAATGGGCTTTGATGGCAGTATGCTAAATAAGTCAGACACAGTGAGACAAATACTGTATGTTCTCACTTACATGTGTAATCTAACAAAGCCCACTCATAGATTAGAATGGTGGTTGTGAAGAGATAGGGTATAGGTTAATAGGGAGGTATTGGTCAAAGAGTACAAATTTCTGGCTGTAAGATGTGTAAGTTCTGGGGTATCTAATGCATAACATGATGACTAATTAACAAAGCTGTATTATATACTTGAAAGTTGTTAAGAGAGTAAATCTCAAAGGTTACCATCATACACACAAATGGTAATTATGTGAGGGGATGGACATGTTAACATATATTATGTGTATGGTAAGCATTTTACAATATATATGTCTATCAAATCATCATGCTGTATACCTTAAGCTTACATATTATATGTCAATAATACCTTGATAAACCTGGGAAAAATAAATAATGCTAGTTTAAATAAAATGTTGGCCAACTGGTCATAAAAATTAAGATCATTTTATACCTAGCAATGAATTATACAAATTCACTGAGTTTATACTTCAGGGCTAAGCTTGCCCAACCATTAAATAATTAATCTGTCAGCCAAAGAAAATAATAATATCTTGAAGTTTTATGGAGACTTCTTGTTAGAGAACCCAAATTTCTACCAAGTACAGGAAACACTTGGACAACATCTCTGTTGTATCATCTTCTGTCTTAATATCCCTAGTATTTGGTCAATTATAATAGTCAGGTGAATATTTAGTGTTGTCTATACCTTAAATCACTAGTTTCTTCTATTTGGTGGTGCAAAGACACGTAAAGTTGTTTCTTGCTATCTATGCTTTTATAATTGGTAAATAAAAAGATACAAACACAACATTAAAGGTACTATGTTAGAATATAGCATTGCAGCACAAAAGGAACGCAGAGGAAGGGTGTGGCTGGTCTAACTGTGTACGAACATAACAGAAAAGACTTCATAAAATACTTGAATAAAACAATTAAGCCAAAAATCAAGTTATAACATCGTATTTATACTATTATCTCAATTAAATACGAAAAAAATAGAAAAATGAAAAATCCAGTATATTAAATGTGATGGCTCAGCACAATGAGATGATGTGTGATTCTTTTTTTATTATTATTATTTTACGTAGTCAGGGGAGCATGTAAAACTTTTACGTTCCAGGGAAAAATTCTGATCACCAACAAAACGTATGGCTTCTAGAATAAAACACATGGAGTCTACTTGAGGAGGAAGAAGAGAATTTCTTCATAGTCGCCCCACTCTTATTTTAATTAACTACTTCAGTATAAAGAATCTTTTCAAAAAATGAGGAGGTAAACAATACTAAATGGATCTATCCCAGAGACAAGCTTAACAATTCTGCTGTCTCTACAAGAGTCAGATAACATTCACTGTGTCACAATTGAGTGTGTATATCGCCTTCTAAAGCATAGCATGAAGGCACATGAAGCAGTATTTGCATTAATAAACTCTTTATGGAATAAATCTGACTTTTCTGAGTTGTCCTGAAAAAAAAAGGCAGCCTCCCACAGCTGGCTCCTCTATTTTTGGCTTCTCCTATCCCTGTTTTCATGGCAGCTGAGAAATATTAATGTGAGAAAAGTGTCTTTTATTTTAGTCTTTAGAAAAGAACTCAACAGAAACCCTGCAACTTCAGCAGTAGAGGGTTAGAGTTCCAAGATCATACTGTGGAAGTGCATTACTGAACAACCTGCAGGAAAGAGAATGGTACATAAAATATATGTTCAACTTATATATGACTTCCCCTAAAGTGTATGCTGTTTATGTATGATGCTTAATAAACACATTTCACCAAAAGTCAATATATCCCCAATGAATAATTACATAAAATAGGTATGTAATCAGTCTCATGCATAGAAAAGGCAATGTGGGGGGCAAAAGATTTCTTTATTCCACCATCAATCAACATAAACATATGTTTGACAGTTTTATTTGAAAATAGGAGAAACATTCAGCTTATTGACACTTTCTTCCCGAACCTTCTTGTTAAGCATATGTCCCTATAAAATCTATAAAATGAAATACATTAAATCATTATTCTTGAAAAAAAATTACAGGTCACATTTGATCCAGCAAATTGGCTAAAAAAAAAAAAATACAGAATTGTAGTCATAGACTCAAACCACATTTGAGAGAAATGACAAATGTCTTCAATTTTATTGACTCAATCAGATCATATGGTGAGTCATTTCCAGACATATCGATAAACTCATTGATTCCTCTCATTCTTGTAGTCACTGGACTATAGAAAAAAGGATCAGTAGCCATTTGACCTTCATTGTGTATTAAACAAACACCAGATGGCAAGGATTCATTCAGGAAATCCATTCTTTCTTCTTCATAGTCATGTTCACACTGTTGCTTCCCACTGAGCCTTTATCTCTGTTTGTCATGGTGCCAGAGCTGCCTGCATAGCACCTTTCATGCATCACAGCTCTCAAATCTTGTCCCATTAGTTTCATTTTGTTTCCATCATAAATAATCTCCCACTTTCTCATACACTCTTTCATTATCTAATAATGGGCTGGGTCACTAGACAAAGGAGCCAAGTATTAAAGGGTTAGTGAGTACAGTTTGTCCACTTGGTTTCTGGCCAGTGAGTGAACTATTTATTAAACAAATTTATGCAACTATAAAAAGAGACCTAAAGTATGAAAACATCCCCATCCTACCAACAAATTTTCAGGAGCACAAGACATTAAAAAGTGAGAACATTTGAATCCCAAATTGGAAACTTTAAAACACTATACCATGAGTAACACAATTCAATCTAATTATCTCAAGAAACACACAAAAGCAAATACCCTATCCTCTGCAAAATTTCATCACAATTCCTCTCCTTGACCATGCCCCACACTCATTTGGACACCAGCCAGCCATCTAGAAGTGTTGAAATGCTGCAAGCATTTACAAGCCAAGTGACTCCTTTCTCAGAGTGTTATCCTGTGACTAAGTTTTACAGAGTCCAAGGAGGGAGACTTGTATTTTTGGAGAATGTTGTAAACAGACAAAATAAGAAAGCTGGACATCATGTACGATTTATCGCCAACACTGTGAAGTTTAGTACAAACAAGAGGCACCCCCGGGGTCTCAGCAGAGCGGTTCTTCAGTGTTCACAGGAAATTAAACGTTGAGCAAATAAAATATTCTAACAGCTAGAGTTAGACTCTTCCATTATTTAAGAAGTTAAGAAGTTTTGAATGCAGTGTGGAGGATGCTGTGAATATGTCAGCACGGAGTTCAATCATCCTGGCCTATTATTCCCACAGGCAGGCCAATTATCAGGGGATAATTGGACTGATAATGAGCATCCTGACTGGTCCCAAGGTCCTCTCAGGGTACAGCATCTCCTTTTTCATAAGGCTGTCCTCTTTTCCTAGAGATAGAATAACTTATAAATACGGACTTTAAAAGTGTAGTATTTTTTAGATAAATCAGTTTACATTGATTGAAAATAAGGTGTTGAGTGCCAAACGTTTTTCATGAAAAAGTAAGAATGCAAGCTATTTGGTAAGACACAGTAGAGGTAACACAATTATTTTTGTAATATATTCATATCACATGAAAGTATTTTAACTAGATTTAGAAATATAGAAAAGAAATAAAAAGACCTAATCATGATCTCATTTCCCATATAGAGCAAATTTAATAATTTGGGAGTTTGAAATGCATATTGAATGTAAAATCAGTTGTAGAAAGCAATTATTCTATTATTTACTTTTATATGTTGACAGTAAATTCATATTAAGCCCTGTCTATGCCAACATATTTAACTAAATGTCTCTGCTTGAAATGCTCTTTCCTGTCCTCTTATATTAGACTAGTGGCCTGGTGCATGAAATTCGTGGACGGGCTCGGGGGGAGGTGTCCCTCAGCCTCTCCAATCTGGGACCCCTTGGGGGATGTCTGACTGCCAGCAGTCAGACATCCCTCTTGCAATCTGGGACTGCTGGCTCCTAATCACTCACCTGCCTGCCTGTCTGATCGCCCCTAACCACTCTGCCTACCAGCCTGATCACCCTGAACTGCCCCCCCCTCCAGCCTGCTCACCCCCAACTGCCCCTCCCCCAACAGCACCCCCCTGCTGGCATGATAGCTCCCAACTACCGTCCCTGCCAACCTGCTCGCCCCCAACTGCCCCCCGCCCCCCCCCCCCGCTGGCCTGCTTGCCCCCTACTGCCCGCCCTGGCCTGCTTGGCCCCAGCTGACACCCCCCTGCTGGCTTGCTCACCCCCTACTGCTCCCCCACTGCCGGCCTGCTTGCCCCTAACTGGCCTCTCTGCTGGCCTGCTCTCCCCCAACTTCCCCCACTGCCAGACTGATCACCCCCAACTGCCCTCCCCTCCTGGACTGATCGCCCCTAGCCCCATTCCTGGGTTGCTCCCACCCACTCTCTGGCTGGCTCCTTGGCTCCGGCTGGTGCCGCCATCTTTGTGGCATCAATTTGAATATTCCCTCCTTATTGGCTGTGGGCACCACCATCTTTATTGCAAAGTGATGGTTACTTCGCATATTACTCTTTTATTAGATAACTATTTATTCTTTCACCTAAGCTTAATTTTCATTTCTTTAGACCCATTTTTCTCTGACTTCCCAAAGCTGAGTTTTTATTAGGCCTCTTCCTAATTGTTACCATCTTATGAGATTTTTTTACATTAATGTTCATCTCTTCCAGACAACAGTGATCTCCATGAGAACAAAGTGATTCTTTTGCTTTGCATTATATTCTAAAATAGCATGTGGTACAAAATACTCAATAAGTAATCACTGAGTGAAAGCCTACATGAATGAATGTAAGCATTTTCTGCATAGCTCTAGATGGTGAGATCTGAAGAAGAGAACATGGTTTGTGTATTGCTATTCCAGTAAAAATACATAGAGCTAAGGACAGTGTCTTCTCTGATAATTCCATCGCCTTAGCAGTTTACACTTTTGTCACCAGCTCACTAGCACTACCATGGAGAAAATAACAGAACTCTGAAGGAGTGACTATATGGTAAAGAAAAAGACAAACAGGTAGAGAAAAAGAAACTGCTTAAAGCTCCCAGTAGAAATTGTCAATAACTGTTTACCTTCTGTGTTGTTTTCCTTTGAATGAAAGAAATATTTCTTCATAACTTTCAGGATGCCTCTGGTTGCATATAGAGCTCCTCAGATCAGAAAGTTTACAAATCTGAAAAATGAAAGTGCCTCATCATATCCTGTTTGATTCCATTGAGTACAAACCACAGGATGAAACATAAAACCTTGCCTCAAATGTCAGTTCAAATTTTCTTTAAACTGCTCAATTCCTAGCAACATATGCATTACGTGCCTTCTGCTTCGGTTCTGTCTCAATTGCTAATATCACCTGAAATCCACCTCCTTTTTAAAAGAAGTAAAAATTTATTATTGTCTTTTATTATATAAACTGTAAACTCAATTTAAGTCCATATGAAAATAAACTATGTTTTTTACCTTTACATATTATAGTTTTATGTTTTAAAATTATGAAAAATTAAATACTTTTGTTGACTTCTTTTTGCAGAATATTTCATTACATGACTCAGACATATCATTTCATTTTTTTATTACTATAAGCTTCATTTTAGAGCAATTTTCTATTCACAGCAATACTGAGCAGAAAATACAAAAAGTACCCACATACTCCCCATACATGCACAACCTCCCCTCCTATCAATGGCCTGCACTATAATAGTGCATTTGTTACAATTGATGAATCTATACTGACACATCATTATCACTCCAAGTCCAAGGTTTACACTACGGTTCACTCAGGGTGTTGTACAACTATATGGATATTGACAAATATATAATGACATGTATATACCATTGAAGCATCATAATGAATAGTGTCATTGTCCTAAAAATCCTCTGTGCAATGCTTTTTCATTCCTCTCTCCTCCCCAATTCCAGGCAACCAATGACTTTATTTTCTTTTTTTCCCATCTCCATAGTTTTGCCTTTTCCAGAATGTCATATGTTTGGAATAATACAGCATGTAGCCTTTGCAGACTAGTTTATTTTTCTTAGTAACATTATTTTAGATATACTCTATGTCTTTTATTGCCCTGACAGTTCATTTCTTTTTAGCACTGAATAATATTCCTTTGTCAGGATACACTGCAGTTTATTTACCCATTCTTCTACTGAAAGACATCTTAGTTACTTTCAAGTCTGGCAATTAGGAATAAAACTGCTATAAAATTCCAAGTGCAGGTGGAATAAAATGTGGGCATAAGTTTTTATTAGTATTGATAAATAACAAGGAGTGTAATCACTGAATAATATAGTAAGAGTGCCCTAACCGGTTTGGCTCAGTGGATAGAGCGTCAGCCTGCAAACTCAAGGGTCCCGGGTTCGATTCCGGTCAAAGGCATGTACCTTGGTTGCAGGCACATCCCCAGTGGGGAGTGTGTAGGAGGCAGCTGATCGATGTTTCTAACTCTCTATCCCTCTCCCTTCCTCTCTGTAAAAAATCAATAAAATATATTTTAAAAACATATATAGTAAGAGTATGTATAGTTTAGTAAAAAAATTGCCAAACTGTCTGATAAAGTGGATGCACCATTTTAAAATCCTCAGCAGCAATAAAGGAGAGTTCCAGTTGTTGCATAAGCTTGCTAGTATTTGGTATTTCCAGTGTTTTGGATTTTGGCCATCCTAATAGGTGTGTAGTGGTATCTCATTTTAATTGGAATTACCTACTAATAGATAATGTTGAACAGCTTTTCATACACTTATTTGAATTCTGTACATCTTCTTTAGTCAAAGTTTGTTCGGGTATTTTGCCCATATTTTAATCAGGTTGTTCATTTTCTTTATTACTGAGTTTTAAGAATTCTTTGTATATTTTGAGTAACAGCCCATTATCAGATGTGTCTCTTGTAAACATTTGCTCCCATTCTTTGACTTGTCTTCTCATTCTCTTGAAACTGTCTTTCTCACAACAGTCTTTAAGTTTAATAAAGTCCAGCTAATCACTTGTTGTTGTTTTTTTTATGGATTGTGCCTTCCTTGTTTTATCAAAAAGTCATTGCTATATCCCAAGTCACTGAGGTTTTCTCTTATGTAATATTCTAGGAATTTTATAATTTTGCATTTCACAATTAGTTTTGTGATCAATTTAGAGTTAATTTTTGGTAAGGATATAAGGTCTGTCCCTAGATTCTTTTTATTTTTTTATTTTTTATTTTTTTTGCATTTGGATATCCAGTTGTTCCAGAATCATTTGTTCAAGATACTATATTTTCTCCATTGTATTGCCTTTGTTCCTTGGTCAAAGATCAACTGACTATATTTACATGAATCTATTTCTGTTCTATTGATCTATTTGTCCATTGTTTCACAAATATCACACTGTCTATGTAACTATAGCTGTATAGTAATTGCTGAGTCAGATGGTGTCAGCCCTCTAATTTTGTACTTCTTCAATCTTGTGCTGCATATGCTGGGTTTTTTTGCCTCTCCATATATACTTTAGAATAAGTTTTTGGTATACACAAAATAACTTGCTGGGATTTTGATTGGAGTTACATAAGAGCTATATATATATCAAGTTGGGAAGAACTGACATTTTAATATTTAGTCTCCTTATATATGAATGTAGAATATCTCATCATTTATTTAGCTCTTCTTTGATTCTGTATATCAGAATCTCGTGGCTTCGCTAATGTAGACATTGTACATATTTTGTTGGATTTATACTGAAGTATTCCATTTTGGGGAGTGATAATATAAATATTGTATTTTTAACTTTATATTTCTTTTTTATTGCTGTTATATAGGGAAATGATTAACTTGTTTATGAACCTTGAATTCTGCAACCTTGTTATAATCAGCTATTAGTTTCAGTTTTTTGTTGATTCTTTGGATTTTCTACATAGACAGTCATGTCATCTGGGGGAAAAGACGGTTTTATTCTATGTACTCTCTCAAATTTTGTTTACAAAAGTTTTATATCTCCCTCAGTTTGAAGCATAATTTAACAAGGTATAAAATTCTAGTTTAGTTGCTTTTTTTCTCTGAACACTAAATATTTCACTTCACTCTCTTCTTGCTTGCATGATTTCTGAGAGAAGCAAGATATTATCTTTGCTCTTCATAGGTAAGGTGTGTTTCCAACACCAATCTTGCTTCTTTCAGAATTTTTTCTTTATTTTTGATTTTCTGAATTTGAATATTATATGCCAAGGAGAAGGATTTTTTATATTATCCTGCTTACTTGTCCTCTGGGCTTCCTGGATCTATGGTTTAGTGTGGGACACTAATTACGGGAAATTATCAGTCATTATGACTTCCAATGGTATTGCCAGTACATATATGCTACATCCAGTATCATTGTTTCACAGTACCTGAATAACCTGTCAATGTTTTTCAGTCTCTTTTTCTTTGCTTTTCAGTTTTGAGAATTTCCATTGTAATATCTTGAAGCTCAGAAATCCTTTCCTTTGCTGTGTGCAGTCCACTGATGAGCGGACTAAGGAATTATGTATTTCTGTTACATTGTTTTTGGTATCCGGTATTTCTTCTTTCTTGGATATTCCATCTCTCTGCTTACGTTGCCCATCTGTTCTTGCATGTTGTCTACTTTTCCATTAAAGCCCTTAAGCATATTAATCATAATTATAAAAAATTCCTCTTCTGCTAATTCCAACATTCCTGCCATATTGGACTCTGGTTCTGATGCTTGTTCAGTTTACTCAAACTATGTTTTTTCCCTGGTAGTATGCCTTGTCATTGTTTTCTTGCAAGGTAGACCTGATGTACTGGCTCAAAAAAACTGTGTTAAATAGGCCTTCATCAATGTATTGGTAAGGTGTAGGGAAGGGGAGATATTCTATAGTTCTATGATTAGAGCTCAGTCTTTTGTTGAGCTTGTACCCCTGGACTGTGAACTTAATTGCCCTCCCTCCCACCTCCTCAGTTAGAACAGGACGGCTCTAGCAGGCTAGTGTTGGGAATTCCCTTCCTCCAGGTCAGCTAGGCTCTGACAATACCCCAGCAGGTGAGGTTCTGGTTAAAGAGTTTCTTGTGAAGTCAGGCCTTTGTGAAGAAAGGCAGAATGCTCTGCTGTATTTCAGAATTGTTCCTTTTTACCTCCCCCTGCTTCAAGCATGAGGGGATTTGTCTCCGATATTCACTTTGAGGACCTGGTAGAGCTCCTTGAAATAAAATTCCCATGTGACTGGGTCCCTTAGAGTTTTAAATGTTCAGACTTGTCTACATTGAACCTCCAGCAAGTTGTCAAACGTAGTTTTAGGTTTTCTTACCTAGCACTGGTTCGCACACAGGTTTCTGCTCTGGCAAGTTGTGATTCTCTTTCTCCACCTGTCAGTCTTGCCAACTTGAAGGGCAGTGGTTTTGCCTTGTGACCTCACATCTATGATGGATCAAAGAAAAGTTGTTGATTTTTCAGTTTGTTCAGTTTTTACTTGTTAGGACAAAATACAGACTTGAAATCTCCTTACATGCCAGACCACAAACCCCGCCATTTTATTTTTGCAGACAATTTTATGGTATTTCAGAAAGATATCTAGTTAAGGCTGCAAAGTATAAAGGTATTTGGAGACACACTGCACAGTTACCTACCCAGGGCATGAAGAGGTCTCATACAAAGAGCTTTTTCATGAACAGAGTCCCAGGGGGAAGTCAAAGTCACTTCATTTTTGTTTTTCTAAATTCATCTACACGATTAGCGAGTCACTCCTCCTGGTCTGTGGGCCACCTTTAGCAGTAGTTACAAAGGGACATAGTAGCCTAATAGGTAAGACTGCTTTTGCTATAACTTCCATGTCACCAAGATAATAGTTTTTTAAAAAAAGGACCCCTGATCCAGGGTCTTCATGAAAAACCTCCATCCTTCCATCCTGCAAAATTTCCAAACTTACATCCTTTATCTACCTTTTTGGTGCTGATATCGTTATGCCCTTTCCACAGTAACTATCAAACGTTATCCCCTTGACCCTGATAACTCCAATTTCCAATAACCCTATCACACTGTGAGCTGAATTAAACTCTCCTGCATTCATCACCCTCACTCATTCCCTGCTTCCTTCTATATTTTTCTCAATAGTACCATTTGCATTATCAGTTGACATCATATATATTTATCTGCCTCCCCCAATAGAATGTAAGTTCAATGAGGTCATTAACTATAACTCTTTGGATAACTGTTGTCCCCAGAGCCTAAAACAGAGCCTGACATATAGTAGGTTTGCATATACTTATTGAATGAATGATTCCCTCTCAAGGGAAAAGAAATTTTCAATTAAATTGACTCTATGTCTAGGTCATCAATCAGTTTAGGTAGTTTCGTGTTTTTGTTTTTGTTTTTTTGGCTTTTTTTTGGCCTAAAGACACATTTTATTTGGCTTATTAAAAAGTGTTGTTGTTTAAGATATAACTTACATCCAGTCAAATGTACAAATAACCACCTTTCAATCAAGGCTCTCTCATATCCCCCCAGCCACTCCCTCTTTCCACAGGATAACTTGTGTAGCTCATCCTTTTTTTTAATATCTCAAGAAAAACCATTTTAAATATGATGTTACAGGCAATAAACACCAATTAAAGGATTTTAAGTATAATCATATTACCAAAACTGTACTAACATAGTATGATATCACAAAAGTTGTAGGAAATATTAAAAACATGCAAATAACAGGATTACTTCTATTATATTCTAGAATATCTTTTTCCCCTGGCTCTATTTTTGTTCATCAGTTTATGTTGTTCATTATAATCCACAAATGAGTGAGATCATATGATATTTATTTTTCTCCAACTGGCTTATTTCACTTAGCATAATGATTTTAAAGTTTATTTTGTCAGATGTGAGTATTGCTACTCCAGCTTTTTTTTTTCTTTTCCATTTGCATGGAATTTTTTTTCCATCCCTTCACTTTCATTTTGTGTGTGTCTTTTGTTTTGAGGTGGGTCTCTTGTAGATAGCATTTAGTTGGGTCATGTTTTTGTATCCATTCAGCTACTCTACACTTTTTGATTGGAGCATTTAATCCATTTACATTTAGGGTTAGTATTGAGAGGTACTTATTTATAGCTATTTTAATTCTGTATGGCTAGGTTTCTCTCTGTTTCTTCTCAGCAATCCCTTTAGCATTCACATTGTCCCACAGCTGCCTGAAGCTGTCCTCCTGCTTTTCTCATTGTTTTTTCTTTTTGGTTCTCTAATTGAGTGATATTTTCAACTCTGTCTTCTAATTCACTGATTTGATCCTCAGCTTCCCCTAATCTGCTGTGTATTCTTTCCAATGTGTTCTTTGTGTTATGTCATTATTTATCTCAGACTATTTTTTTTCACAGTTACTATATTTTTTTTTCATACTGTTGAGCATTTTTAACATCATTATTCTGCACTCTGTTTCAGATAAATTTCTTACCTCAGCTTCATTTATCTCTTCTTCTGGAGAATTCACTAGTTCTTTAATTTGGGAGTTGTTTCTTTGTTTCCTCATTTTGGTTGTCTGTTTGGGTGTGTGACTATGTTTTAGGTTTAGATCCTCTACACCTCTCAAATCTCTAGTGCATGACAGTGTTAAAGGCTGTTTCTGACTAATTGGATCAGGCAAAGACTCAAAGCCTCTAGAGAACACCTCTGTTTATAGACTAATAGGATTCCAACTGAATTGCCCCAGGCAATCGTCCTCAGGTATGGGGAGAGTTTTTCAATGGGGTGGGGCAGTTGCTTCTGCCTGGAGGCTAATTGTTACCTTTAATCTCGTAAGTGGCCTCGGGGCAAGGTGTTTTCAAATAGGGTGTGGTAACTGTCTTCCTCCAAGGCAAGGCAAATGTCTGTGTGGGAAAGATGTCCTCCACTGCATCAGAGAATGACTCAGCCCAGGAAACTTGGGGTGTCTGCCTTCTGAGCTCTATCCCCCAAGTCCCCAGTGCTGGGTTCTGCTCTCACAGCCCCAGTCCACTTTATCCTCCCTCTGCCAGAGCACAAGGTGAGTGTCTCCACAGGGAATTTTTGCGCATTGGCCCTTTAAGAGGGTGCCTGAACTTTTAGCTGCCACTCCCTGACAGACAGCACCCAGGACTGTTTTTCACAGCTAAATGTTATGTGGGTACCCTCCACAGTTTGGTGCTCTCTGCTGGGGAGCCCAGCTTCGGGATTAGATCCCAGAGTTCTCACTGGCTCCCCCCCAAAGCTGAGATATCGCTCCGGGACTTCAGTTGCTGTCTGTGGGTGCACAGCCAGCCCTTTCATGCCCCCACCCTGTTGTGCCCAGATTTCAAGATTCCCAAGGGCCCACCAGGGAGCCAAAGAGTCCGATGCAAAAGCAAAGAGTCCTTCATTTCAAGCTAGCTTAAGCTCCCCATCCACCACACTCACCGACACAACGGCAAGCCAAGTGGCCGAGAGAGAAAACTCTGTGTGGAGAGAGGTTTTATAGGGGGTTGGGGTAAGGGGAGGAGAAAGGACTGTGGGCCCTGCCGATTGGCCAGGCGCAAGTTGGTGTCTTGTTACACAGGATGTGGTCATATCTATGGCGACTTTCCTTGATTGTCATTGGTTAGTTTAAAGAAGTCCTGGGTGTGGCTAGCAGAGGCTTGGCTTCTGGGAAGAAGCCTTGCCGAGCACATGGCCAAAGTAAGATGGAGGGCATAGCCCTTACCCTGGGGCAAGGTGGAGGGCGTAGTCCTTGCCCTTTCACACCCCTCTTATCAATCTCTATGCGGTGGGTCTCCACCTTTGGTCCTTGGGTATCGGGGTTCTCTCCTGTGAGTTTTCTGTTGATTTTTCAGGAAGACTTTCCATATTTCACTTGTAATTCCAACTTGTTCCTGGGAGCATGTCCATCAGTTTGGGTAGTTTTAAAACTTAGTTGACTTATTTTATTTGACCAGCAAATGCATTCAGTCAAAATATCATTATGTAGGCATAATTTATATATCTTCTCACTAATATAATTATAAGTAATTATTTGCATTCCCCAAAATATTTACTCTGCAATATAATACAGGGTGAGGCAAAAGTAGGCTTAAAGTTGTGAGTGTGAAAAACAGTTTATTCTTGTATTATTATTTATTAATTATGGTATTATTTTCCATATGAACAACCGTTAACCTACTTTTGACCTATCCTGTATATTCAAACTCTAGAACTCAACATGAGACAGTATTACCTAAATTAGGTTCAGTCATGTTTTAAATAAAATAATAAAGACATGATTATTCTATATAATATCTAAAATATTTTACTAAAATGTATGGCTAGAAAATAAAATGCTAAAACCTTCAACAACATCTTCTGACTGGATAGTGCAATTAGAAGTGTTGTTATTTTCTTCTTTATACCTTTTGATACTTTTCAAATTTTCTACAACAAATATTATTCATTTTATTACACAAGGATATATTATTTAAAACAAAGAATATTTTAGGATCCTGGAAATAAAAATATAAATTGCACAGTGAAATTAAAGAGAAAAAGTTAGATAGATTGGTCTATTCTCTCATTTCTCTTGACACATATAGCAAAAATGTGAAAGCTTTTGTCACCTCTGTGTTGACTACTGGTTCTAAAGCTGTTTACTCATCAGGGGAAATGGTTTTAAGTATGTGTATATCCTTCTTTGCTTCTTGATGTGATATTTTGCATTAGTGTTAATTACTTATGGATTCTATTTCATATGAATTAAATAGTATATTTTGTTAATAAATTTTACTTTTAGAACATTTTCAGATTGCAAACAATTATGATGATAGTTTTATTTCCCATAAACTCTGTACCCAGTTGGTCTCATTATCAATGTCTTAACATTATAATACATTTGTTACAGCTAATGATCCAATATTAGCATACCATTTTTAAATGAAGCCCATACTTAATTCATATTTCCGTTGTTTTTACCCAGTGTCCATTTTTTGTTGTTCCAGAGCCCCATCCAAAATACCATATTACATTTAGTTGTCAGTTCCCCTTAGGCTACTCTTGCCTGTGACACTTATCAGAGGTCCCTTGTTTTTGATGACCCTCTATTGGGATTTGTCTGTGTTCTTCTCAGACAAATCATTTGCCAAACATTGTTTATGAGTGTTGGATTTAAATATGTAGACTATATGTAGATATGCCATATTTATTTATGTCAGTGAAATTACTGTAGTGTTTTTTCTAACATGGCCTATTCACTAAAATTTGTTAAAAATAATAGTGAATTAATAACCTGTTAATTTTATATGAGCAAGTCTTGGTTAAACACATTTTAAAATTAAAAGGATATTAATTTTCACATATGAGGTAGGCACCAGATATTTTGTTTGTTAAATCTGAAGTCCATTAAATTGAAGTGCACAAAATAGAGGGTTTACTGTGCTATCAACATGATTTACCACTGTTGATGCTTATTTTGGTCATCTGACTGAGGTTGTGTTTATCAGATTTCTCCACTGTAATTTTTTTTCTATTTCCGTACTGTATTTTTTGGACAGGAGTCACTATACACTGTCCTCTGGAGAATTATGTGTTGTTTCTTTGAGGTAAAAGTATCTACACAAGTTATATAGAATTCTTCTACAAGAGTTTTTGTCTCTTCTCCCTCGTTTATTTATTCAGCCATTGTTTATATCAGTATGAACTTATAGGTATTTCTTTTATATTTTGGTTAAAGTCCAATATCACTTCATTCTCTGCCCATGCTTCTATTCTCATATATCAAGAACTCTTTCAGTTGAATCCCATGCCTCTTTTAAAATATCCCCGTAAGTGTGAGTGTGTGTGAATGTGAATGCGTTTGTGTACATGTGTGAGTGTGTAGCACATCTCTATTTGCTGGTGCTATAAGATGAGCCAGGCTAATGTATTTCCCACTCCAAACCTAGAATCAGTAATTTCTCTATGGGGCTCTGGTTCCTTTTATTGGAGAACTAGAGGCCTGGTGCATGGATTCATACACCGGTGGGGTCCCTTGGCCTCGCCTGTGGGGATCAGGCCAAAACCTGCAGTCCAACATCCCCTGAGGGGTCCTGGATTGCAAAAGGGTGCACATCAGGCTGAGGGACCCCACCAGTACATGATTGGGGCCGGAGAGAGACCGCAGGAGGACTCCAGGGCATGTCTGGCCCATCTCGCCCAGTCCTGATCAGTGTACCCCAGCAGCAAGCTAACCTACCAGTCAGGGTGTCTGCCCCCTGGTGGTCAGTGTGTGTCATAGTGACTGGTCGAACAATCGAACGAACGGTTGGACACTTAGCATATTAGGCTTTTATTATATAGGATAGTATTAGAAACCAAGATCAGGGCACTAGATGTACTCTTTATTAAAGGAGTATCAGAGCCTGCAGGAGCACTGCTCAGCACTGCTGCACTGAGTTGTTCTGAGTCCATATATTCTTCTAAATTCTTCCTAGGGCTGGACCTCCTTGGACACCGGGTCATAGACAGAGAAGCCATGAGAGGTTGTGGGTATATAAGAATGAGTCTTTATGGCAGAAGCCAGTGGCCATATAGCCTTTAGACAAAACAGCTCTTTACAGCAAAGTCTATACAGGCAGGTAGCTGGACACTGGCTGGTGAACAGATATATCTTTCCCACAAAGCAGCATTAGTCTCTGTACACACAGCTGTTACCTGAGCAGACACACGCTGCCCCCTAGACTCACCACCTTGCACAGTAGCAGCACCTGAGCTCTCTGGCTCAGCAGCTTCTCCTGTCTCCCCTGCCCAGCACACTGGCTGGTTAACATGGTAGCTATATCTGAGCTCTCTGTGAGCTCTTAGCCTTATATCATAGCAGTATCAGCTCTCAGCTTTGTCTGGGCTCTCTAGCCCAAGCATGTCAAACTTAATGGCTAACACAGGCCAAATAAATAAGGTTTAAGTTTATGTGGTTCGCAAAAAAACAAAAGCTTCAATTTTCACAGAAACATAGGTTTATTTCGATAAAGACATGCTGAATACAAAGGGACAAAATAAATGAGTAATCATTAACATAAAATAGAAAATTTTAATAAAAATTAATATTTTTTCTTGAACATGAACTTACCAGGCACTGAATAACTGCACAAATTAATAAGCATAACACAAATAAACCTATTTTTCTTGTTCTCCAAAAGTGAAATATTTCCTGTTGCACATGCCAAACAAGAAAGTACAAGACTAATGACATGGCAATTGGCTGCTAAAATATCTGCTGCTAGTATTAGTGGAGAGAAATGGTGCATTATGTATAACAGGATATTGAAAAAATTAAGTTACAAAATTTTTATTAAATCATTTCTTACATACTATTGTATTGGTTGGGCTGCAAAAATATTCCTTGTGAGCCACATGTGGCCCGTGGGCCATGAGTTTGACATGCTTGCTCTAGCCCAGGGGTGGGCAAACTTTTTGACTCGAGGGCTACAATGCATTCTTAAACTGGACCGGAGGGCCGGAACAAAAGCATGGATGGAGTGTTTCTGTGAACTAATATAAATTCAAAGTAAACATCATTACATAAAAAGGTACGGTCTCTTTTTTTTTTTCAGTTTTATTCATTTCAAACGGGCCGGATCCGGCCCGTGGGCCATAGTTTGCCCACGGCTGCTCTAGCCTCTCTTCTTCACTCACTAGCGCTGCCCAGCTGCTCTCTCTAACAGACTAACTGGTCAGTAACTTGTATACTACTCCAGAGACAAAGAAGGCTGGTTGTCAACAGTGATGTCAATCAGAGTTTGGTTACAGAAGGGCACAGTGTGATGTGTGTCTTTGCACCTGCTTGGTATCTTAGCCTGATTACAATTCCCAGGCTCAGAGTCCTTGGACATCCCATTTAGGCTCATTCCAGGACATCATTGAGCATCCCGGTGTATGAATAACAAGTCCTCTGTGCTCTCATTGGCATGGTTCCCACAAGGAGCATCATTTCTTTTAGGCCCACTCAGCTGACAAAGCAAAGAAATATTTGTGTGCATATTTTTATGTGTATTTACAGGTTAATATTATCCTACATAATAAAAGGGCAATATGCAAATTGACCCTAAAGGCAGAACGACTGGTTGCTATGATGTGCACTGACCACTGGGAGCAGAAGCTTAACACAGCAGCTGCCCCCTGGTGGTTAGTGCACTTCCATGAGGGGAGTGCTGCTCAGCCAGAAGCCTGCTCATGGCTGGCCAGCGCAGCGGTGGTGGCGGGAGCCTCTCCCACCTCCATGGCAGTGCTAAGGACGTCTGAATAAAGGCTTAGGCCTGATCCCCCGGAGAAATGGGCCTAAGCCAGCAGGTGGACATCCCCCAAGGGCTTTTGGGCTGCCAGAGGGATGTCTGACTGCCAGCTTAGGCTCAATCCCTTGGGGAGCAGGCCTAAGCCATCAGTCGGACATCCCCTGAGGGGTCCAGGACTGTGAGAGGGTGCCAGCTGGGAGGAGGGACCTCCCGAGTGCATGAGTTTTCATGCACTAGGCCTCTTGTCCTATATAATAAAACCTTAATATGCAAATTGAATGGCTGAATGACACACAGAACAACTGGTCGCTATGATTTGCACTTACCACCAGGGGGAGCGCTGCTCAGCCAGAAGCTGGGCTCACTGCTGCAAGCAGGCAGGCGTTAAAGAACGAGGGGTCCTGGACTGTAAGAGGGCCAGACCTGGCTGAGAGACCCTGCCCCCCAGTGCAGGAATTTCATGCACCAGGCCTCCAGTTATATATAAGCACCTGTATCTATATTAAACTAAACATAAGTTTATACTGACATCTATAACTCTAATTCATTACCACATGGATCATTTAATCTTCCTTTCTTTGCTCACTTGTAAAGTCTTACTCCAACAGTAAGAAAGCTGTCTCCCACAATCCACTATCTACTTAATTAAAATTAAATTACAGTGCACATGTATAGCAGTACAATAAGTGTTAACTCATACTCCCATGGGGAAAAACTTCATATTGTATAGTGTTTATGCACAGTTTTTACCTTATTTCTTACAAACTATGCCTATTTCCAAACTTACTTAACTCAGCACCTTTTGTCCCCACCACCTCCAGTGAGGTTGTTTCATATTCTTGCAATAAAGTTATGTATTTTTTTTGTCTCATAATGTGTTCTATCCTGAGAACTCAGGACTTCCTAAATGATTTTTTAAGTTTGTATGCTTTGTTTCACTCTCTCTACAGCACTTCTTTTGGATTTTGAGAAACGCATATTATAGATGTACAATTGCAATATTATACGGAATAGTTTCACCGCCCTGTAAATCCGCTATGTTTCACCCTATTCAGTTCTCCCCCTGCCTCTCTGCAAGGTTGAGCTCTACTGTTTCTATAGGTTTGCCTTTCCCAGGTGATATATAATTGGAATGATATAGTGTGCAATATTTTGAGACTGGCTTCTTTCACTTCAATATGCATTAAAGATTTATCTCTATCTTCTCATGGCTTGATAGTTCATTTATTTTATCACTGAGTAATATTCCATTGCATGTACGTACCACAGTTTTATTATTTACTCACTTATTGAAGGACATCTTGGTGGCTTCCAGGTTTTGATGATGACAAAGTTATAAACATCCTGTGCAGGCTTCTATGTGGACATACATTTGCAAGAGTTGAGTAAATATTTAGGAACATGATTGCCTGTGATATGGTCGTATGGTAAGACTATGTTTAGTGTTATAAGAAATATTCCATGTTTCTGTTTTCTATGCATTTGTTGTATTCTTTTTTTTCTTTTTCTCCCTCCTTTATTGCTTTCTCTGGTTTTATTTCAGTTTTTTATTTAATCCCATTTTCTTTGTTTTCTTAGCATATTCTACTTATTTTTCTAAAAATTTTAATGACAACCCTAGAGTTTGCTATGTACACCTTTAATCCTTTGAGTGCCAACCAATATCCTAGGAACTATGCTAAAATTGCCAAGGCATTTTTGCTGATTTTACAGCAGTTTAGGAAAACAAATTATGAATTGCAAGTAAATGAAGCTTTAGGGCTACAAAATCTGAGTAAACTTCATAAAATCGTTGTATTTGTAAAAAATTAGGCAGATAAATGCCAGTGGTCAATTTTAGAACTACAAACATTCGGCATCATAAGTAATCTGCACTTAGGTGCCATCTGGCAATAAAGACTGAACTACGAGCATCTAATAGCGACAGTGCAGGAGGAGCGCCATAGCGCTCCCGGCACTCCAGAGGTTAAATAATCCATGTTCATCTTCAAATAACATTTTATCACTTTACGTCATACAGAACCCTTATATTAAAGTTTTTCTATTTCTCCATCCTGTCCCTTATGCTATTGCTATCATTTATTTCATTAATCCTTGACCTATAATCACACAATACATCATTCCAATTATTAGTATAAATAGTTATCTTTTATTTAATAAAAATAATACATATATAATATTTTAATTTTACTTAAAATGCTTTCATTTATTCTTTTTTCTCATATTCTTCCTTTCTTTATGTAGATTTGAATGTCTGAATTGTATTATTTTCTTTCTCTATAAATAATTTTTTAAAGTATTTCATGAAGGGAATGTCTATTAGTGATGAATTTCCTAAATTTTTATCTGTCTGAGAACATCTATATTTCTCCTTATTTTATGAAGAATAATTTCATTGGATACAGAATTAGAGTTTTACTTCTTTCCACTTTAAGGTTGTTTTTATTATTATTATTATTATTTCACCCTCTTGTTAGAATAGTTTTAAAAGTGTAGTGTGCTGTAATTCTTATCTTTCTCCCCCTTTATCAGTAAGGTGTTTTATAAATTTTGGCTAATTTCCATGTTTTCTCTTATGTTTGGTCTTCTGCAGGTTAAATATTATATACCTAGATTGTTTTTTATCCTGCTAAATATTTTCTAAGCTTCCTATATTTGTGGTTTGGTGTCTGTCATTAATATTGGAAAATTCTCAGCTATTAGTACTTCAAATATTTTTTTCTGTTACCTCTTCTTTTTCTTCTCTTAGTTTTTTTATGCATTTAGGTTATACTTTTTTAAAAATATATATATATTTTTATTGATTGGAGAGAGGAAGGAAGAGGGGAGAGAAAGAAACATCAATGATGAGAGAGAATCATTGATTGGCTGCCTCCAGCACGTCCCCTACAGGGGATTGAACCCACAACCTGGGCATGTGCCCTTGATTGGAATAGAACCCAGGATCCTTCAGTCTGCAGGCCGACGCTCACTGATCCAAACCTGCTAGGGCTAGGTTATACTTTTTATAGTAGTAATGCACTCATTGGACATTCTGTCCATTTTAAAATGTTATTTTTATTGAATGTATGGAGTGACATTGGTAAATAAAAATATATAGGCTTCAGGTGTACAATTATATAATACATCATCTGTATATTATATTGCAGGTTCACCACTCCAAGTCAAGTCTCCTTCCATCACCATTATCCCCCCTTTACCCTTACTATCTCCGCCCCAATCCGCTTTCCATCTGGTATTCAAGATACTGTGTCTATAAGTTTTTGTTCTTGCTTAATCCCTTCAGCCTTTTCACCCAGCCCCCTCAACCCTCTTCTATCTATTTTTTAAATTCTTTCTATTTTACTCTTTTTCTCTTTGCATTTTTCTTTTGGAAAGTTTATGGTGATCTTTCTTTAAGTTTACTTATTGTTTTCTCAGCTGTGCCAAGTTTACTAATGAGCCCAAATAAGGCATTTTTTCATTTTTATTGCAATGGTTTTTATTTCTAGCATATTCTTTTGATTCTCTCCTAGAATTTCGATCCCTTTGATTACTTTACCCATTTGTTCTTCTGTGGTTTTTCCATTAGCACCCTAAACATATTAATCATAGTTATTTTAAATTTTTTGTCTAATAATTCCATCATCTGTGTGTCTGGTTGGAACTTGCTTTGTCTTAAGACTAGTTTTTTCTCTTGCCTTTTAGGATGCCTTATAAATTTTTGTTGAAAGTCAGATATATATCAGGTAATAGGAACTGAGAAAAGCAGACCTTTAGTGTAAGGCAGCAGTTTTCAACATTTTCCAATGAGTACAAAAACTCATTACTAAAATACTGTAGCATACCACAAATATGTTATATTTTTGGCTGATCTTTCAAAAAATAGGTATAATTTTGATTCATTCATGCCAAACAGCTATTATTGTGTTGATTGTTTTCATTTTTTTTATTTTAACATCTAAGGGATAAGAGGTCAGTGCCCCTGACTAAATACACAGGTACTGCATGTTTTTTGTTTTTAAAACTTTATTGTTGAAAGTACTACATATGTCCCCATTTCCCCCATTGACCTCTTCCACCCCCCCAACTCCCCCACCCCCACCCCGCCTCAGGCCTTCACCACCCTATTGTCTGTGTCTTTGGGTTATGCATATATGCATACAAGTCCTTTGATTGATCTCTTCCCACCCACCGATTCTCCCCCACCTTCCCTCTGAGATCCACAGACTGTCCCTTGCTTCTATGTCTCTGGATCTATTTTGTTCATCAGTTTATTTTTTTCTTTAGATTCTACATATGAGTGAGATCATGTGATACTTGTATTTCTCTGACTGGCTTATTTCACTTAGCATAATACTCTCCAGGTCCATCCATGCTGTTGCAAATGGTAAGAGTACTTTCTCTTTTTACAACTGCGTAGTAGTCCATTGTGTAGATGTACCACAGCTTTTTAATCTACTCACCTACTAATGGGCACTTGGGCTGTTTCCATATCTTAGCTATTGTAAATTGCACTGCCATAAACTTAAGGGTGCTTATATTATTTCTCACTGGTTCTTCTGATTTCTTAGGATACATTCCTAGAAGTGGGATCACTGGGTCAAATGGGAGTTCCAGTCTTAACTTTTTGTTGAAACTCCATACTGTTTTCCACAGTGGCTGCACAAGTCTGCATTCCCACCAGCGTGTTTTAAAAATTCTTGAGGCACACCAGTGTGCCTACCATGGCACACAGGTTGAAAATCCCTGTGTAAGATTTGATGTTTCTATGGCTCTGTTTAACATTTGCTGTAACTATCAGTGCCAACAACTTCAAATTTCTTCAGTGTCTTGTTTTTGTGTTTGACTTTCCTAAAAATTCTTCTTTCAATAAAGTTTGTCTTGTAGCCCTTGAATGATAATGTGCTGTTATACTATATCCCTCCCTGTTGATGTGATAGAGAATGGAGAGAAAAAACATTCTGTAATATTATTATTATTAAACTAGGGGCCCGGTGCATGAAATTCGTGCGCTGGGTGTAGGGGAGGGAGGAGAGTGTCCCTCAACCCAGCCTGCCCCCCCTCACATACTGGGAGCCCTCAGGCGTTGACCCCCATCACCCTCCAATCGCCTGATCGGCCCCTTGCCCAGACCTGACGCCTCCGCCAGAGGTGTCAGGCTTGGACAGGGGACCCTCATCTCCCCCTGATCACTGGCTCTGGCCTCCGCCCAGGCCTGAGGCCTCTGGCCCAGGAATCATGCCTGGGCAGGGGACTCCCATCTCCCTCTGATCGCTTGCTCCACCCCCTGCCCAAGCCTGACGCCTCTGACCCAGGCTTCAGGCCTGGGCAAGGGGACCATCATATCCCCCCAATCCCCGGCTCCACCCCCCGCCCCTCAGCCAGAGGAGTTGACCCTCATCACCCTCCGATCACCAATCACTGGATCGACCCCTTGACCAGGCCTGAGGCCTCCGGCAGAGGTGTCAGGCCTGGGCAGGGGACCCCCAGCTCCCCGCGGTTGCAGGCTCCGCCCCTGCCCAGGCCTAACACCTCTGGCCTAGGCGTCCGGCCCGGGCAGTGGGGACCTGCAGTGGCAGCGGGGGGCGCCGCAATCGTGGGCTTCGCTTTAGGCCCAGGCAAGGGACCCCTAGCTCCTGGGACTGCCAGCTTCGACCGTGCCCAGCTCCCATCGCTGGCTCCACCCCTACTTCCTGCTACCACTGGCCAGGGCGGCAAAGGCGCCTGATTCTCCAATCATGGCTGAGGGGCAGGGCAAAGGCGGCCCCAGGGCCGCCTTTGCCCTGCCCCCCAGCTCTTAGCTCCCCCCTGGGTTTCAGATCACTGTCAGTGGCAGGGGGCTTCTTCCTGCTTTCCCTTTCGCCTCCCTGCATTGTGCCTACATATGCAAATTAACCGCCATCTTGTTGGCAGTTAACTGCCAATCTTAGTTGGCAGTTAATTTGCATATAGCCCTGATTAGCCAATGAAAAAGGTATCGCCGTACGCCAATTACCATTTTTCTCTTTTATTAGTGTAGATATCTATATTTTATGGGTCTGTGCATCTGAGCTGTCACCTTCATAAGTTATAGTTCTTAGATTTTTTTTTTCCCACTTAGGTGTTATAGAAAAGCTATAGGAGGCTGGAGTGGAGAGAATATTCTTCCCCTTAGTTAGCTAGGGCTCTGGTAAAGTCCTTCCTCTGAAGAGTGGCCCTTCATTTGAGAACACTCTTGGAGTATTTCATAATGGCTACTTCCCCCCTCCCCTTGGAGAGTATGGAGATCTTTGTTGGCTCTTCAATTTGAGAATCTGTATGTTTCCTGGAGGTAAAACCCCAAAACATGTTTGATTACCCCCCCCCCCCCTACCTCCCCTACCCCCTGCTTACTGCAGTCCCCAGAAATACTTCACTCGCATGCTAGGTCATACTTAGCCTCTAGCAATCTATCAAAATTATCATTAACTGTTTCCAGCATTCGTGGCTCTAGTGGCTTCTCCTTGAGAAAAGGAGATATAGACAGTGACTTCACATTTTCTCATCTTTCTGAAGTTCAGGGTGGTAGTTTGCTGGGTAACCTCACTTCTTTGATAGGTTCAAGAAAAGTAATTGGTTTTCAGTTTATTCAGCATTTTTTTCTGGTTGTAAAAACAGGAGTAACAACTTCCAAGCTTTTCACATGTCAGAGTTGGAATCAGAATTTTGATTTCCTTTTATTTTAAACCACTAGTGCTAAAAATTATTTTGCCTGCACAAAGTCTTAAAACCTCCAAAAGTAAGTAGGCACTTCTCTGTTGGTCTCATAAACATAAACATACATCAAGGGGCTTGCCTCTCGTAGACCACAGAGAAAATCCATGTGCCAGAGGAAATCGTAGCCCTGGAGTCATTCTTAAAGCTCTGGAAACCCCACATGTAAAAATATAAAATTGACATCATCCTCCTCCAAGTTTTTATTTTACTGCTTTTAAAAGTAGTAAAATATATGCCACAATATGTCTCATTCTAAAGGTTGAAAAATGTGTGCTATGACTGTAATGACATCATCCTGCCTCCCACAGAAGGCTTTTGCTTGAAGAGTTCAGCAAGAGAACAAAATTAGCAGAAAACGTCACTTTCACACACTCAGATGGAAATTTTTAACATCTCCAATACATGACAGTCCCCTCGATGGGAACATATATGTCACTATAACGTACCAGTGATGTGCAAACACCTCTTATGAGCAGGTGCTAAACTGAGTTCATTGAATAAAAATAGAAGTTTGGACCACACTGAGAACAAAGGGTTTCTCCTAGGTGTAGTTTCAAGCTAAGAAATAAGAATGATGTCTAAGATAAAACTTCTGGATGCTTTTGTGACAATGTGCAGAGGAGGTTTTCTATTGCCTCTGATCATTCTTTATTTCATAGATCATGCAGAAATCCTACTCTCTCCTTACTTTATGAAATGAAATAAAAATTCTCCACTGATTCAATAAGGTTTTAATTGTTCCAAAATTTAAAAAAAATGTTATTCTTGCCCTCTTTGAGGTTTTCTTCATAAAATTCAATTATGAAAACATTATAAAACTATCCAGCCAATTCATTTTACTCAATTTGTCTCTAAATACTCTTTACCTTAAAATGTATTTCATGTTGCCAATATACTGAGAATAATAAAGAACAGACAAAAGTACACATGATCAATTATGTATCTAGAGAGAATATTAATGTGAGGTTTCTATATGTAAGAGAAGGAAACAATTTTTTATTTGCCATGTGTAAACCTGAGAAGGTTTTTCTCTCTGTTCACAGTGCTATAGAGTGAGGTATTTTTATATTTGTGAGAGTATAAGACAAATGGGCAGTATAAAATGATCTAGTAAAGAAGCAATATTATTGATAAGTGCATGTGAGAAGTAAATAGGAATATCAAATATTAAGAGCTTATACATCTGATTATTGTTCAAAGAATTGAATGTAAAATCAAAATATTGTCATGATCAAATCTCTCTTTCCTCCCAGTCCCACCAGACACACACATGTGCACACCACACACACAAATATATCAATATCCTCTTCCATTACTCTTCTCCATTTATTTGCTCTTCTCTATAGCCTTTGCCATGTGTTCCTGTCTCCTTCCTTCAGCCTGGCAAAACCTTTTTCTCAATTCTACTTGCTTTTGAATTCTCCTGCCTTTGTAAATCTTTGCTTAAATACCATTAACATTTGAAATTATGGAAAATGTGTTACTATTTAAGCATTCAAGTTCATATCAAATACAGAAAATGGTGGGTAAGAGTTTTTTACTTTCCCCCTTTAACAGGATCTTCGTCTTCCTCCAAGTAGAGACACGAGAAAAACCTTTTTCAAAAAGTTTCCTTCGATTTCGCCATGTCTCCTCCTCAGTGTCCTCTACCTCCAGGACCCTTCAGTTTCTTTTCTTAAACTTTATTTTAAATGTTAATCTATTCCATCCGGTTGTCTATATGTAGGTGTGTGTGTGTGTGTGTCTGTATGTGTTTTCTTGTGACTAATGGGGTTTTAAGTTCTCTGGGTATTTTTTTAAGGAGTCCTATGATGGGGGATGAAGGAGAGTAGCTATCTAGTAATATTCAATAACTCCTGAAACTGTTTTATGAGTAAGACTCGAGTGTGCCTTTTTTGGTCTTCCTCTTCCTCCTGTATAACTTTGCAGCATTTGAGCCTTTCTTTTGAGAAGGTTTCACTTTTATTGGCCTCTAGAACAAAATTCCCATTATTTTTTTTATCTTATAACATTAAAAATTCCTTCTCAGTCTGCTTAATGGAGCTTCTTTATAAATAAGGGAGACTTATTCCTAAATATAGGCACAGCTGAAGGTATGTGTTTGGTTTTCATCTCACTTTGAATATATTCTTTGGGTCATCATCTTTGGGTCTTCTGATTCATGTATATGTAGATGATTTCAAACTAGAACTGAGGAGATAATATCTACTAGAAAACTGGGTCTTGAAGGATGTATAGGAATTTCAGTGGATGATGGGAGAAAAAAAAATAGTTAAGAAAAATGTTACTGCATACACACACAAAAAATATAGAGAGATCAATCCGGATGGCAAATCCAGGACTGTCCACAGTGTACTAAAAGAAACATTTTTTCATGTCATGTGACTAACAGATGAATACTTATTTCATGTGATCTACTTTCTCAGTGCTTATTTTTCATTCCTTTCAATAACATTTGTTCCTATATAAATTTGATTGATAAATATATCTACTTACCATTAAAGTTGAGACAGCCAGTTGCTGTGGCCCAGTGGTTGAGTTTCGACCCTTGAACTAAGAGGTTACTGGTTCTGTTTAATTCCCCATCAGGGCATATGCCCTGTTGTGAGCTCAATCCCCAGTAGGGGGCATGCAGGAGGCAGCCAATTGATGTTTCTCTCTTCAATGTTTCTATCTCTCTATCCCTCTCTCTTCCTCTCTCTCTAAAATCAATAAAAATATATCCTATACAATAAAAGTCTAATATGCAAATCGACTGAACAGGGGAACGACCAGTTATGATGTGCACTGACCACCAGGGGGCAGACACTTAACCCAGGAGCTGCCCTCTGGTGGTCAGTGCGCTCCCATAGGGAAAGCGCCACTCAGCCAGAAGCCGGGCTCATGGCTGGCAAGTCCAGCGGCAGTGGCAAGAGCCTCTCTGGCCTCTGCAGCAGCGCTAAGGATGTCCGACTGACAGATCCTAGACTGCAAGAGGGCACAGGCTGAGCTGAGGGACCCCCCCCCACACACACATACACCGAGTGCATGAATTTCATGCACTGGGCCTCTAATATATATATTAATCCTCACCCAAGGATATTTTTCCATTGATGTGAGAGAAACACATTGATTGGTTGCCTCCTGCATGAGCCTGACCAGGGCCTAAGCCAGGGAGAAGCTTGCAACCAAGGTATGTGCCCTTGACCTGAATGGAACTTGGGACCTTTTGGTCTGCAGCCTGATGTTCTATCCCACTGAGCCAAACCAGCTAGGACAATAGAAACATATTAAAAAAAAAACAAAAACTTAGAACTCACCATTGTTCTCTGTGTTAATCTCTTCAAATGATTCAATTTCTGTCAAACAAGCAGACAAAAATATTCTCTCTTAAGAAGGGCTGGAAATCACGTTCTTTTGTGTGTGTGTTTTTAATTTCTCACTTCATATTCCAATCCTACTGTTTCTCCTTTTTAATATCTCTCATATCTAGAGATAAACAATCCTGATGGTAACCTATTCCCAGAAATTACAAGTGAAGAAATTACTATGGCCTTCTACTATAGTTTGGTATCAGGTATAGTGATTTCTTCCACTTTGTTCTTCTTTCTCAATTTTGCTCTTTCTATTTGGGATCTTTTGTGGCTCCATATACATTTTTGAAATATTTGTTCTCATTTTGTGAAATATACCATTGGTATCTTGAAAGGAATTGTGTTGACTCTATAGATTGCTTTGAGTAAATGGACATTTTAATAATATTAATTTTTCCAATTCATGAACACGATATATACTTCCACTTATTTGTATCTTCCTTAATGTCTTTCTTCAATGTCTTATAATTTTCTAAATACAGGTCTTTTGCATCACTGGTTAAATTTATTTATAGGTATTTTATTCTTTTTGAAGCAATTGTACTGGTATAAAAACAGACGTATGGAACAGAATAGAGAGTCCAGAATAAACCCACACATTTATAGTCAATTAATATTCAACAAAGGAGGCAAAAAACCAACAATGGGTTTTTAATAGTCTATTCACTGAATAGTGCTTGGAAAGCTGAATAGATAAATGTAAAAAAGTGAAATTAGACCACCCTCTTATACCATACACAAAAATTAAAAAAGATTAAAGAAGCATCAAACAGACCATCAAACCTCAGAGGGGAAGCAGGGAAGGGTGGGCATGGGGGAGGGGGTAAGAGTTCAACCAAAAAACTTGTATGTATAGAAGCATAATCAATAGACACAGACAATAGGGATTGAAGGCCTGGGCTGGGAGGGCGGGGGGCAGGGGCAGGCTGGGAGAGGTCAATGGGGGGAAAAGGGGACATATGTAATAATTTCAACAATAAAGAATTTTAAAAAATTAAATATAAATAAAAAAGTATTTAAATGATAGACTCAAAACCATAAAAATCCTAGAAGAAAACATAGGAAGTAAAATCTCAGACATTTCACATAGCAAATATTTTTCTGATATTGCCTCAGGCAAGGAAAACAAAAGAAAAAATAAACAAATGGAACTAAATCAAACTAAAAATGTTTTGTACAACAAAGGATACCATCAACAAAAATGAAGACAACTCGCTGAATGGGAGAACACATTCACCAGTGATACATCTGATAAGGAGCTAATATCCAAAATTTATAAAGAACTTATAAACTTCCACATAAAAAAAAAATCCAATTAAAAAATGGGTAAAGGAACTGAATAGACACTTCTCCAAAGAGGACATACAGATGGCTAATAGACATAAGAAAATATGCTTAACAGCACTAATCATCAGAGAATGCCACAGTGAGATATCACCTCACACCTATCAGAATGGCTAGCATCTATAAATCAACAAACAAGTGTTGGAGAGCATGTGGAGATAAGGGAACCCTCATGCACTGTTGGAGGGAATGCAGACTTGTGCAGCCACTGTGGAAAGCAGTAGAGTTACCTCAATAAATTAAACATGGAACTATCTTATGACACAGTGATTCAACTTCTGGGAATTTATCTGAAGAATCCCAAAACACTGATTTGAGAGAATATATGCACCCCTATGTTCATTGCAGCATCTATATGTATAAAAGCCTAAGCCACTGTTATGACCAGTTGACTGAACGACCAGTTGACTGGTCACTATGATGTGCATTGACCACCAGGGGGCAGATGCTTAATGCAGGAGCTGACTCTTGGTGGTGAGTGCACTCCCACAGCCAACCTACTGTGGCCAGTCAACCTCCAGCAGCCCCTCCCCCCAGATGGCCACCCTGATCACCCCCTATTGGGACTGGATGAGACAGCCCCGATCGGCCCTCATCACCTGCTAGGCCTAGGGAACCCCACCCGTGCACGAATTCATGCACCAGGCCTCTAGTTATTTATAATAGCCAAGATTTGGAAGCAGCCCAGGTATCCATCAGTAGGTGAATGGATATAACAGCTATGTTACATTTACACAATGGAATACTGCTCACTTATAAAAAAGAAGAGAATTTTATCCTTTGGAACAACATGGGTAGGCCTGGAGAACATTATGCTAAGTGAAATAAGCCAGCAGAGAAAGACAACTACCTTATGATTTCACTCATATGTGGAATCTTATGAACAAAATGAACTAACAATCAAAATATTGACAGACTCATAGAAAGCAGGCTGACAGCTGTCAGGTTGGGGAGGGTGGGAGAGAGGAGGGATTGAGCAAAAAAAAAAGAAAAGAAAGAAAAGAAACTCATGGATATGAACAAAAGTGTGGTGATTGCTGAGGAATGGGAAGTGGAGGAGGGCATATGGGGATAAATGGAGATATTATAAAGCTTCTGTCATTAAAATGGTATGAGATCCATGCATGAAGAGACAGTGACATAACACAAAAAGAGGAACTATTTACAGTGACTTTGAAACCCAAGATTGTGACTGTGTATCCTTAGTTGGATATATTCCGAGGTTTAAAAACAAAGAATATTGAAAAGCTAACTAGCTATAAAGTTTGATATTGTACTTCACATTGTTATACTGCTACTATTTTATTGTTGTCTTTGTAGTGAGAGAAGAGGCAATTGAGGATTTACATAATTATCATTGAAAACCAGGAGTCTTGGCATGAGAAAAACAGGAAACAAGTGTAAGATCAATAAGGTTAGGTAAAAACCATATACTCCTGATTTAAATTTAAACTTACAATAATTTTATTTTTAAAAATACACATTTCATAGCCTTGTTCTCTGAAACTATGTAAAATTGATGACTGACTGAACAGTAATGAGCACCCCTAGTAACCATGTGTGGTCTCTAAATACCACTTCACACTACGGCAATAAATCCTTCTCAGAGAATGGGTGATTCTGAGTACTGAGTGGAAAACTTAAAATATCCTAGGACATCTTGACACATAAGAAAGTTAGAAAGCACTCGAAGATACAGAAGTCAACGCAAAGAAACTTCCAATTGAGCAAATATAGGATAATTTGAACATCAATAGAAAGAATTAATGTGGATTGAAATACATTAGATATATTTTAATATATTAGTTCATAATAATTCTTTTATTTCTCATATTTTTATTGATTTTAGGGAGGAAAGAAAAGGGAGAGATAGAAACATCAATGATGAGACAGATTCATTGATTGGCTGCCTCCTGCACACCCTCTTTTGGTGATCCAGCCCATGACCTGGGCATGTGCCCTGACTGGAAATTGAACCCAGATCTCCTGGTTCATAGGTCAATGTGCAACCACTGAGTCATACCAGCCAGGCCATAATAATTCTTTTAAAATAGAGAAAGAAACTCATTGGTAACTTTGAAAAAGGGTAAGAAACCAACATAAATGGCAATAGACATTTACCCTGAATTTCCTATATGAACTATAAGTCAAGATAATAAAATTATTGATGCAACATTTCTATTTATAGTAGTATTTCAAATAATAAATGTAAATAAATGACTGAATTAGAATATCATCATTTTGTAGTTGTTATAATAAAACAGTGTTAAGTAAATATATTTACCTCCTGACATATTCACAAAACCAATAAACAACTTTTGCAAAAAAGAATATAACTAAATATAATTAAGCTTTTAAATTTAAGTACCATTTTCTGGGAAATATAGGAGATAGAAGAACATTATAAATATTACCATAATTGTGCAATCAGCAAATATTGTCACTCTAAAAAATAAATGTCAATATTTTAAAAAGAGATGGAAGTTAAAGATTAAAAATATTCAGGAGTCCAGAAAATAAGAATATGGAGTGGCAGAAAGCAAATCAGAGGTTGCTTGGGGCTGGGGCTGGGGCTGGGAACAGAGATTGATTCCAAAAGGATATGAGGTTTCTTTCTGAGGTAATGGATATGTTTTACATTTAAATTGCATTGTGGTGATGATTGCACAGCTCTGTAAACTTACTATCACTCATTGAATTGCACACTTAAAATGGCTGAATTTTATGACATGTAAATTATACCTCAATAAAGCTCTTTTAAAAAGAATATATTCAAGAAACATTATCAACCAACTAGAGGCCCAATGCACAAAATACATGCATGGGTAGGGCCCCTAGGCCTGGCCAGCAATCAGGGCCTATCGGGGCCTTCCAGCTGCCGGCCAGGGCCTTCCTTCCCCTAGCTGCTGGCTGCCGGCTGCCGGCCAGGGCCTTCCTTCATTCCTCACTGCTCCCTGGTGGTCAGCACACATCATAGTGAGTGGTCGAACTCCCAGTCAGTCAAACTCCCGAGGGGACAATTTGCATATTAGCCTTTTATTATATAGGATTGCAATGAATGGAAATTATCTGGATACTGATTTACAGAAATTAAATTTTTTAAATTCATATAAAAATTAGAGAACCTGGATCTGTTTTGTTCATCACATCAGATCCAGAGACATTGAAACATACAACAGACTGACATATATCAGAAGGAGAGAAGTGTACAGGAAGAGATTAAACAAAGAAGTTATATGTATATATGCATAACCCATGGACAAACAATAGGGTGGGGAAGGCCTGGAAGGGGGGGGGGCATCAGGAGCAGGGTAGAGAGAGCCAGTGGAGAAAGGGGGAGGAGGAATAAAGGGGACATTTGTAATACTTTCAACAATAAAGTTTAAAAAAGAAAAAAATAGAGAACCTTGACCACTGATTGTATACTTAAGATTGATAAGAAATTATTTTTTAGATATGTTAATGGTATTGTGGTTATGTTTTTTTAAATGAATCCGTATCTGTTAGAAATTCATACTCAAATACTAAGTTAAACGTGTTGATGAATGGCTTTAAAAAACCTGGAGCTAAAGTAGGTAGGTACTAATGGAGATAAAATAAGATTGGTCATACATTAATAATTTGAAGCTGAGCGGTGATATGTTGGGGGTTCATTATGCTATTCTGTCCTCTTTTTTATTTTGTATTTTTTCATATTAAACAGTAAGAAAAAATCTTATTTTTTTCCCTTTCCCACATCAGGTTCTCATTTTCTTTTCCTAAAATATTGCCATAATAACTGGTCTCATCAACCTGACTTTTCACCTTTAAGATTCATCCAGAACAGGCTCATTAGATTCATCATTTTAAAACCTTAAAATACAAATTTCTATAAGTAGCTACTTTGCTCAAAACTTATGATTCTCCACTTTCCTCTAAAATCAGTGATTATAAGTTTATTAAAAATAAACCATCATAAGTTTGGCTTAAAAAATACCTTACAATTTGTCAATTTGTTTTCATCCAACTTTCTGAATACTTTTTTTTTTTTTACTTATCATCATGAATTGATGCTTTAGTGAAAATAGTATTTGTCCACTTGTCCACTGTCTACTTGTCCTTAACACAGATGTAGGAATGCCACCACCACCTTTGCTCTTACAATGCTCCCTGTCTGAATATTTGTTGTTTGCCTATGTTTATCTTAATTTGTTTCTTCCTCAAAGTCCTATTCAAGTCTCACCTACTCCATTTAGTTTTCCTAAAGACTTTTCAACTATGGTCAACTCTCTCTTATTTGAACTCCAGTAGCAATTGCTTTCCTATAACTCATTTAAGCACAACCTACTCTACAGGGCTAGTGTATTTTAATGCATATACTCTACCTTTTGATGTCAGGGACTGTGTCAGATTTTTATGTACTTAACCAAATACTGCAGTGCCTTATACATAATACTTGCTAAATAAATGTTTGTTGATATTGTTGCTGTCATTTCTGCCATTATTACTGGTGGTGGTGGTGGTGGAATTGGTAATCATTACTTCTTTAACTTCTTTATTGATTAAGTTATTACATATATGTCTTTATCTCTACATTACCCCCCATCACCCCCACTCATGCCCTCACCCCCCTGTTGTCTGTGTCCATTGGTTAGGCCTATATGCTTGCATATAAGTCCTTTTGTCGATCTCTCTCCCTTTCCCCCACCCTCCCCTACCTTCCCTCTGAGGTTTGATGGTCTGATTGATGCTTCTCTGTCTCTGGATCTGTTTTTGTTTATCAGTTTATATTGTTCATTATATTCCATAAATGAGTGAGATCATGTGATATTTATCTTTCTCTGGTTGGCTTATTTTGCTTAGTGTAATGCCTTCCAGTTCCATCCATGCTGTTGCGAATGGTAAGAACTCCTTTTTTACAGCAGAGTAGTATTCCATTGTGTAGATGTACCACTGGGTTTTAATCTACTCATCTACTGATGGACACTAAGGCTGTTTCCAAATCTTAGTTATGGTCAATTGTGCTGCTATGAACATAGGGGTGCATATATCCTTTCTGATTGATGTTTCTAGTTTCTTGGGATATATTCCTAGAAGTGGGATCACTGGGTCAAATGGGAGTTCCATTTTTAGTTTTCTTGAGGAAACTCCATACTGTTCTCCACAGCAGCTGCACCGGTCTGCATTCCCACCAGCAGTGCACTAGGGTTCCTTTTTCTCCACATCCTCGCCAGCACTTGTCGTTTGTTGATTTGTTGATGACAGTAATTCTGAAGGAGTGAGATGGTACCGCATTGTCATTTTGATTTGCGTTTCTCAGATGATTAGTGACTTTGAGCATGTTTTCATATGTCTCTTGGACTTTCTTCTGTCTTCTTTCAAAAAGTATCTATTTAAATCTATTGCCCACTTTTTAATTGGATTTTTATCTTCCTTTTGTCAAGTTGTATGAGTTCCCTGTAAATGTTGGAGATTAAACCCTTATCGGTGATAACATTTGCAAATATGTATCATTACTTTTTAAAACTTCATTTGACAATAATTGTCAGGATCCCAAATTTCTTCTTTGAGATGACCTTGGACCTAAAGACTTAAAGGTGAGTTAGAGAGTATTGACTCATAAAACTGAAAATTCAACTTCTCTATGGTCTTGGTAGTCTACTCTATGTTTCCATATACCTTAGGCTTGCCAATCAACATGGTTTAAAACTTACAAGCAAACACATACAAAAACAACCAAATGAAAGCCTCTTTTCAAAATTCTTCATTAGCTTTATACTCCTTAGAGAACAAGTTGCAAATGTCTGCTGTAGCATAGAGGTTCACAATCTGCCTTAAAACCTAGAACCAATTTTTTTTTGTCATTATTTCGATAAATAGGTAGATAGATAGATAGGTAGATAGAAATATATATTCTACTTTAGTTAAAATAGTCTAATTTTAAACAGCTTTGGAACCATTTCTCCTCTCTATTTCCATTAAATTAACGTCACTGAAGCCCAAAAGGATTTACCCTACTTAAAGTTCTTCTATGACCAAGAAGTATGACCCAAGAATCTATTCTCTTCTCCATTACATTGTACTGAATTTCAAAATCCTCTCTTGCCCATATATTTAAAAGGTCTCTTTTATCATATAATAAATTGTATTTTTTATATTGAAAAATAGTGGTACTTGGGCTGTGTATGGATTTTACATACACATTTACATACACTGAGTTGCCAGATTATTATGACCACCTAACGTTTGTAGGCAAATTAGCTACATGCTGACGTTGCTAGAGGGCCAGACCATTATAAATGGGAAGCAGGTTGTTTACCACGACAGTAGAAGTGATTTTTTTTCTGAAGATATGGGTAAACAACGCAATTTTACAGCCTTTGAATTTGGAATATATTTGAACGTGAGTAGCCAGATTATTATGACCCCCTGACGT